>NW_008825616.1:4641040-4641390 GCF_000699105.1 Pygoscelis adeliae
CAGCAAATGCAGCTCCTGCAGTTGCTTTGGAGAAGAGTCTTCTCCCCTGTCAGTGCCACCTGGCCCTGGCAGAGGGGGTGATCCAGGTTGCCTGAAACAGGGGTCCTCCTGCTCCAGCCAGCACCATATGTTTGAGAGTGGCACAGAGATGATTAATATATTACACGGTGTACTTAGGACAGGTAAAACATCAGGCACTAAGTCTATCCTGACTTTACATATTTGT
Organism: Pygoscelis adeliae; assembly: GCF_000699105.1. Lineage (NCBI taxonomy): Eukaryota > Metazoa > Chordata > Aves > Sphenisciformes > Spheniscidae > Pygoscelis > Pygoscelis adeliae. The sequence goes on from NW_008825616.1 coordinate 4,641,267, forward strand.
GGTGGCTGCCTACGACTGCAGAGCTTATCTTAGGTTTAAACATTAATTCCAGCCCTCTGGAAAGTCTGTCCCAGCACTGTCCTCTTCCAGACGCAGCTGCCAATGTCAGGCATCGGGGAAATTT
>NW_008825617.1:0-5080 GCF_000699105.1 Pygoscelis adeliae
CAATGTTAAGACAAACATTAATTTCATCTTTATAACACAGTTATAATTTAAATTTCATAGACCTTGGCATAATGTATTCCATGTAATTTTAGATGTATGAAGAAACATTCTAGGGAGTACTATTAGAATGAACAGAAATCTTGCACTGTTATCAACAGCAAAGTAGAAGCCAGTATTTAATGCAATTAAAATCATTGTGAAGTGAATAAAAAGGATCCTGCTGGGACTGAATCCGTGTCATTCCTATATTCCTATATTCCTGTAATTCTGACAGGATTTAAGAGATGCATCTTACCTCTTGACTTCTCTAATACTACTATACTTTGAAGCTCTCTGGAAAACAGTAATTCATTATTTAGGATAGATGAATATCTGAAATATTATTTAAAGTAGCTGCATAATATGGTGATGCTATTATTCTTGTAGAGTCAGGAGGGAAAAAAATCATGTATGTATGTAAAGTTATTATAAATTTAAACTTCTCAAAAGATCTTTATTTTTCAATGAAGGTGTTTTTCCATGGGCTTAATAGAGATTTGAACACAAGTTTAACTGAGATGTTGGAATGGCATTTGTATACCAGTAGAATGCCAACTATGTGGACTGCTTTGCTGTAAATGTTTTAAGATTCTCTGACAAGCCAACTCAATTCCATTATCATGTTAATAGGTAGGTGATAGGGTGGGAAACAGAAGAACTCTGTTTAAGCTCTCTGTTAGTTTTATAAGAAACAAATTGTCAAATCACATAGAAATATGGTGTTGCTTTTTATATATATATGAAATATTTTGAATGTTGCCAAGTTTGCATAATACGTATCCTATAATCTGCAAACTAGGTATTACAGATTCTTTTGCATCTAAAAGTTGCATTGTTGTAGAAATATTTAAGAAAATTATTGAATGTATTTGTAGGATAAAATGCAACAGTTTGTAGTGTTATAAAAAAACATAGGTGAGGGGGAAATTTTTGGTAATCAAGTCAGTTCCCTGCAACAGAAAGCATCACTTTTCATACTTCATATTGAAACAGTATTTTTTTTTTCCTTCTTGCCTTTACTGAAAGACTCTCCCAGAACCTTACATCTCTAAAGGTCCTAATTTCAAATCTGAATTTACGCATTTTATACCAGTTTCTCCTTGTGCCACCACAGTTCTTAAGAACAAATAACTTCCCCCCCCCCAATATGTTTCACCCCATGAACATTTATAAAAAAATCATACTCATCTCAGTCTTTGTTCTATTCAACTAAGTCAAAGGCTTATTACCTTCTCTCATAAAATAGACTCATTTACTAGCCCTCTTCACTTCCAGTTTCAGTTTATTTTCATTGTATACAGATGACCAGAGAGTGTAACTTATTCTGTCTTAGTCTCACCAGTAAATTGTGAAATGGCTTAAGTACTCTCTATTGTTACTGGAAGTATCTCTGTAATTTGTCTTAGGGTTTTCTTTTTTAATGGTTGCATCATGCATAGGGATCCCCATCATACCATGATCCCTGAAGGTGGCTACCTTTCTTTATTTTCCAGTTGTCTCCAGCTGACTTTTTTCTGGCTTACAACAGAGGTTCCTAGGACCTTGCGTTTGTACAACTTTCATCTCATTTCTATTATCCAAGTATTTAAGGTCATAAAGGTCTTTCTATATGAAATCCCAGGTGTTGCCTCACAAATTTTAATAGCAAATATTCAAGTGCAATGTACGCGATCACACGAAATTTAGGTGAGATGAAGAAATACACCTTATATTCAAATCCAATAATTTAGTATTAGTCTAATTAAAACCTTATCAGTCTAATCAAAGAATTATTAGTCCAGTTACAAGGATGCTAATGCTTCTACTTCAAATTATCCAGTTATTACAACTAATTTCCAATAATGCTATACAGACACTTTCTAGCATTACACCTTTCTTTGGTGTTATTCTGACCTCTACACTGCCCCTGTGTGTTCTAATTCTTTAGAGAGAAAATGGGGGAGGTTGTAGTGTCTACAGTATCCCAAGTTCTTTTCTGAGAGTAGTGTGTTGTTAACATTGGTGGTTTCTTCCTCCTCACGCAAGGTCTGCTTGAGGTTATTTCTGTTTGTTAACATGGTCTGCTTACTTGCTCTTTCTACACAGTTTTGAAATTCCTTGTTATATCCAAACTTACTGTATTTTATATATGTTGAAGACTTGTTCTGTGTTTTCTTTGTTATTACTAAAACCAGTTTTACCCAGCTCCAAAGGCTGTGTTCCTTCATTGTGCAGTAATTGACCCTCTGTGATTTGTGCTTATACATTTTGTGCCTTTGTTCTTTTCTTGTGCTTATACTTTTGGGGGACCTGTATGTTTCACAGGTCTCTTTTGCGTCACGTCATCCTTTATAACCTATCATAGTCTTAGAAGGCATTCAATAAATTTGGTTGAACAGAATGTTTTTTATCATGAAGCAAGCTGCCTGCTGGATGGTGTTAAAGAGTGAGGCAGCAGCTCAGAAAAGAAAAAGACTGATTGGGAAAAATCACTGTGTCATTCACAAAGTCTCCTTGTGTTCCTAGTTGAGAAGGCAAAAAAGGGAAAGAACATATTTTTCTATCAAGGCTGGAATACCCTTATTAAATAAATATGTTAATATTGTGGATCTAATCTCAGCTGATTATTTTCAACATATTTTTTTATTCATCTACATCCCTTTTGACCTGTTGCCTCAAAGCATGTCGCCAGCGACTGTCACCTCTCCTTTTTGCACTGTCTGAATCTCATATATGGCCATAGAATAATCAATGGAAATTAATGTTGTGCTGAAGAAAAGCCGTTTCTTATGTATTTTCTTACTGAGCTTGGGGATTAAAAATGTATACATTATGCTACTTAGTAACATTTTCTGTGTATCTATGCAAGTAGGTGGTATTTTTTACTTGCACTTTCATCTTTTTGATTCCCATATATCACTTGTATCATGTGTTTTCATGGTCTTTGTGTTCTTTGCACTGGGTATCTAAGGAGCATTCTGTATCTTGACTTTATTGCTTGCTCATCACTCCTCTTGAATCATGCATAAGAAATTAAGTCAGTAAATGGCCATAAAGTAATCTTTCTCAGAAGTACCAGGTTGCATTAAAACAGATTAGATTAAAATAGACATTTCATATATTTCTTGTCACTAAAAGGTTCTTTATCAGAATTAGATGAGTCTGTTGTTTACATGGAATACTCCTATAGCAATCTTAAAAATATATGGCAGTACATTATTCAATAATTGTCCAAAATTACCTGGATTGATTATAAGAATGACAATTAAATTTTATTTAATAGAGAGGAGAGGAGTACAGGGCAAAAATGCAACCACGACTTAGACACATAGACCAGCCAGGCACCTAAGTCCTATTGAAAGTAAATGGGAACTGATAACATAAAATTGTTTATACCTTTGAAAATCTCTTTCATAAAAGAGTTTGCCCCCAGTGATCAATCTTCACAAGTTTTAGTGTAAAGGAATTATTTTTATCTTAATGAAATATGGATATAATACCTTGCATTGGTGATTCCTTGCATGTTGACAATCTTGACTAATGTTCCTCGATCCTTCTCATCCATTATTACAAGATCTAATACAAATTCTTGGGAGATATTACAGAATCAGATAGAGGGAACGTAATCCTCTGTTGTCTCGTATAGTTTTTTATTCCTGAGCAAAGTAAGTGTACACACTAACAGATGAAGATAGTATATTCTTTCTTCCACTTTAGACTCATTTTCTGTAGATGCAAATAATCACAGTATGTTAGACACTGAAGAATTAGGAACATTCGGTTACAAGATTATATTTAATGTATGAAAAAGGATTTAAAAGGTTTGATGTGTTGTTTCACAAATCAGTTTGTATTTTTCCAGTGTCTTCAAACAAAGTAACACGCTGAATAAATTTCTGATAATAAGTCTGGAGACTCACAAAAGAAATTGCATATGAAAGGTCTTTTTCCCCTTGTATTGTGTACAGTAAAAATAGTATAGTGGGAGAAAGTATCTGAAAGATGAGTCCTTGATTACTGATAAAAACTTGTTCGTTCCTAACACACAAAGTAAGCTGCTCAAGATCAGTCCATCCATATGAACCTTGTTAATTTGTATATGTTGTATTATTGTTGTATTAGTAGCAAACTCACTGTGGGGAGGCAAAAACACTCATGCAAGCTAGTAGTGCCTAGGACAATTTCAACTGCCTAGCATGAGTCAAATATTGAACCTGTTCCTTATTTCTCTGAAAAAACCTTATCACTCTTATCACCTTTTCATCCAATAAGTTCATGATGATAGCTGTCATGAAGGGCATGACAGACACAGGCTCACTTTGTTCTTGAGTTCAAGGACCTGAGACTACATTTCTATTGAGATTAACTAATTATTAGTCTGAAGGTTATTCAGGAGAGGTATCCTCTCAATTCCTTCTGCCAAAGCTGTGCCACTATGCATAAAGTAATTAAATACTAACTTGGCTTGTGAACATATGCAAGCATAATTTTATAACTTGGTGGTTAGAGTACTCTTCTAAAATGGAAGAGATGTATAACCTCTTTTAATTCTAATGAGCTTTTTATTATTGGATTTAAGTATTTGGAGGGGGAGGAAAAAAAAAAATCTCTTTTAAGACACCCACAGTACTCAGCTGTTCAGGACTAACCTCCACTCCTGGTTATCAAAGACTTTGATTCTGTGGGTCGTCTATCATATCTGCCAACTTGATGTGGCATCTTGTATTTCCCCAGAGCATCTAAAATGGCACTAGCCTCCAAAGTTAAGGCAAGTGGACCAAGCCTCTAATCAATACAGCCAGCTGAGCTTCCTGAGTTATTTTTCTCACCATAAAATATGCTTGGTCAGCTGAGTGGTTTTCGTTAACCATATTGCTTATGGGCTTTGTTTGATAGCCCTACCATAAGTGTCAAGCGCTAATCAAAATGACCTAGTGTATCTGAGACATCTCCTTGGCACTGGCAGATACGATGCAGACTCTATGGAAACCTTTGCTCCTTGTATTTGGGTTACGTGGCAAGGTTTTGGTAGTGGGAGGGATGCAGGAGTGGCTTATGTGGG
>NW_008825617.1:5098-23456 GCF_000699105.1 Pygoscelis adeliae
CACAAAGGGGGCCCCGCCGCTGGCCAAAGCTGAGCCCATCAGTGACATTGGTAGTGCCTCTGTGATAACATATTTAAGAAGGGGTAGAAAACACTGCACAACAGCAGCTGGAAGGGAGGAGTGAGAAAATGTGAGAGAAAGAGCCCTGCAGACACCAAGGTCAGTGAAGAAGAGGCAGGAGGTACTCCAGGCACCAGAGCAGAGATTCCCCTACAGGCCATGGTGAAGCCCATGGTGATGCAGGTTGTTCCCCTGCAGCCCGTGTAGTACCCCACACTGGAGCAGGTAGATGTGCCCTGAAGGAAGCTGCAGCCTGTGGAGACCCCAGGCCGGAGCAGACATCTGGCAGAAACTGCTGCCCATGTAGAGGAGCCCATGCAGGAGCAGATTTTCTGGCACGACCTGTGGCCCCCAGGGGACCCACATTGAAGCATTTAATGAAGGACTGTATCCTGTGCATGGGATCCCATGCTGGACCAGGGGAAGAGTGTGAGGAGGAAGGAATAACAGGGACAACATGTGATGAACCGACTGCAACCCCCATTTCCCATCTCCCTGCACCACTGGAGGGGAGGAGGTAGAAGAGTCGAGAGTGAAGTTGACCCCGGGAAGAAGGGAGGGGTGGGGGGAAGCTTTTTTTTTAGATTTGTTCTTATTTTCTCATTATCCTACTCTGTTATTAATTGACAATAAATTAATCTTCCCCAAGTCGTGCCTGTTTTGCCTGTAACGGTAATTGCTGAGTGATCTCCCTGTCCTTATCTTGACCCATAAGCTTTTTGTTGTGTATTTTCTCCCCTGTCCTGTTGAGGAGGGGGAGTGATAGAGTGACTTGGTGGGCACCTGGTGGCCAGCCCAGGTTAACCCACCACACTCCTCTACAGTGGCAGGTAGATAACAAGATTCATAATCCAGGATATCTGAAATAACACTAAATTCTTATTCAAGACAGTTGAACTAAACCCTACATATCTACCACAGAACATATTAAAAACTGCTCAGTTCTTGAAGTGAAGAGATAGTTAACTAGCTGAAACCAGATATTCCCCTGTGCATGAGCATGTTATAGTAGCCAGACACTGAGAACACCACTGAACCCCCCTGAGAACCCCGAAATGGAGGGGACTTCATTTAAGGCTGTGGAGCCGTGTAATCAAGTAATACAATATTGCCATTGTTAGTAACAGGCTACAGTCTTTGAACTGCTTTTGCAAGGCCTCAGGAATAAGGCTTGTCAGACTTTCTTTGTCTGAATTTTTTTTTTAAATACTTAGAACTTCATTTTTACATGGTTCATCTGTAGCAGAGTGTTTAGCTATGGCTAATCTGGTTTATTTTTTCTTATGTTTGTATCTCAGAACCATAGTTTTGCATTTAATCGGAGAAACAAGCAACTATTTTGTGCAGAGTGAGACACTTATAACTCTAATGTGGTGATGTAGTACAAGTACAGGTCTGTTATGATAGCAGAAGCCTTGAAAAACAGGAACACAGAATGCTGTAAAGAGGAGTAGAGGCAAGAAATAACGCCAGAGGCACAGGCTAGCATTGGAGACACCATGCCTTTAAACAGCTCACAAATAGTCAGTTAAATAATCCCATACCTAGAGTTAGTTGAAACACGTTTCAGGGATAATCAAGAGAACAAAGAACTGTTGTCTATTATTAAACTTCTTCTAGATATTAGCACTAATTTATTATTTTTTGTTTTTTTTTCTTTGTTCTATAACAATTGAATCTGAAGTAATAATACCTATTTGGATGAACTATCAAGATTTCAATCATACAAAAAATATGTTGGATTTTTTTCCTGTTTGCCCACAAGATTTTCAGTGTAAGCAGCTGATAGGTAAAACAAAACCAGTGGTGACTCATGGACTATTAACTGGCAGCTAAAAACCAAGAAAACACCCTAGGATATCACAAATGGCTTTAAAGGTTCATATTTGTGAGCAAATGAGTCGAGGTCCTTTTGACTGTAGTATAATCTTACCTCTAAACAGATAGCTAAGGCATGCACTGTAATGACTCATGCTTATATTATCAATGTCAAGAAAAAGAGCTATAGTAACACTAGTTTTAAATAGTGTTAGGGCTAATTTATACTGTTTTCTTTTACACAAAATAGTTCAAACTATTAAAGCCACTAGTAACGTAATTCTCATTTGCATGATTTGGAGAAAGCATGCCAGTTATGGAACTCAATGAACAATTTGTGATAAATTGATCCCCACGGTATCCCTGTAAATTGACTAACATGGAATATATGTTCCAATTGATTAGATCTTAAGATGCAGGCACTTGGCAGTGGTGGAAAACTGCATACATCAGGGAGGGTGTTTGTAGAAGTAACATTCATAAATTCATACATATACATGCATACAAATATATATGTATAAAAGTTTTTGTTTCTGCTTTCTCACCTCCTTTCACCTTCTCCTAGCCATAATCTCCTCTGCAAGTCAGTTCCTGAGTCAAACAGCAAAGACATATTAAGGGATTCAATGGAAGTGTTGGACCTACCAGCTTTTTAAACGTTACATATTTGACTGCAGGCTGTGTTCATTACGACTGTGACAGAAGATTTCAAAGTTGATGTAACATATCTCCCTGATATAACTGACTGAAAAAAAATCATACCTGTTCTGCAGAAGCTAACATTGTATTCCCTTTTTACAGGTGGAAATGGTTATATGAGTCATAAGGCCTCAAAAAATCAGGCCTTACATTTTTCAGGACTGCCTAATTCCCAGGATCTGCAAATAAAAGACCGAATGCTTTAAGAAAGGTCTCAGAGTTTTATAGCTTCAAATATGAAAACTGTCTGATATGAAATAAAAAAAAAAGAAAGCTCACCCAAATATTCTTCCTTAAGGAGGTCACATTCATTCATTTTCTTTTAAAATTTCTAAGTTTTTTCTTTCAGAAAAAAAACACCAAAAAAACCCAACCCAGAAAGAGACTGAACATCAACGGAATTGCAAACCAATGAGGAAAATGCAGTACTCTGTATGTAAATAACCCACTCAAACATTTCTATGAATATCTCCCAGTCTACATGTAAAATAGTAGATTTTGGGTTTAGCAATGCTTTTTTTTGAAGAAGATTGCTAAAAAACACCTCTTCCATCTCAACATTTTCACATGTCATAAAGAATCTTCCCAAGTACTTCTAGTAATCTTGATAGGGGGAGGATCTAGCAAAACTGCATACAGTATCCATTTTCTATTCAGCCTGAAGAGACACGCTTACTTGTAGTACTTTGTGCACTATTTATGGGATCATAAAACCCAACACAATAATAGTGATTAATTTTTAACTGGCAGAATAAAACTGTTCAATACAACTAATTTGATACTAATCTAGATGCAAAGGTACCGCAGTCTAATGTGGAATGTATTACAATAATTGTGTTTGATTTGAAAATATCTTTATCATAAAGCTAACCCTGGAAATCTTTCTGGAGTATTTTCATGCAGGAAATTCTTTGTCTCTTTCAAAATGGAAATGAAGCACAACTAAAGAATATAAATTCATTTTGAGAGGTACAAAATGCAATGAGAAGGAAAACTGAGATGTTTATAAAATTGCCATGGTGCATAAATGTGTGAAGTATTTCTTGTTTTGTATTTAGAGCATTAGATTGTCCTTCAAAGTCATATTGTGTGCCTTTTTCTGTCCTGCCTTTCTCTTTCTGTTTTTTTAAATATAGGGTTCTGGACTACTTTTTCATGATTGTTACAATTGTTATTAGTATTGATAAATAACTAATATTAGAACATAATTTACCTTTGAAAATGAATATATTAATTTTGCAGTGCTTCCTGATATTATATTTTGAGGGCATAGTAATATTGGAAATTTCAGCATATGTGCTCCACTAAGGGGTTAATTTTCCTCATCATTAACCTTTTTGTTTGCCATAACTCCACTATTTCAAAAGACTTCTAGTAATGGAAAAATAGGATGTAACAGTAGTGCTCAGTTAGCCCTCACATGGAGAAAGCAAAAGTTTATCTTTAAAAAACATAAATAATATTGTTGTTCTACTTAACCTTTGAGAGACTTTACATAGACGTTATCACAGCTTAACACAAAAGTATCCTCTCTTTTCATGTAAAATCAGTTTAATTATGATAAATAAAGTCAACACAGTTAGGGTCTGACGTCTAATATGAAACACATCTACTTACACACTCCTACTGAAGAGCCTCGCTTGCTCTTGGCTTTGTGAACATTTGCCACTTAACCATCTTATGACTCATTACACTTGTGCATCCATAACTGACACTTGCTCAGACTGCCAGGTTATTTATGAGCCTACACAAAGTTTAAAGCAGATTATATTAATTTATTCTTAATTGTACATAAAACCTAATTCTAGAAAGAAGGTTTTAGAAAAGAAATTTTTCATTGTCCAAGTGGGACATACACAGAATTTAATTCTGTCTCAAGAAGATTCTGAGGTGAAAGTATGACATTTTTATGCCCAGAAAAGCTATGTAAGGTTATTTTTAGTTTCTTTTATGGCTCCCTCTGAGTCTTGTATGGTTTGACTGAAGATAACTAAGGGAGCCTGGATTTTCAAGTGGAAGGATACAAAATTAGTCCCAATACTGTTTTTTAATTCTCTAACATAATTATTATGATTCAACATTTGAATTGTAGTAATGTGTAGAGTCCCAAGTCAGGGATTAGGCTAAGCATGTTGAACACATTTGAAGAAAAGGCAGTCTTTCTTCCCCCAATGTGTAAAAAACATTTTGCTCTCATTTAAGGTGACCAACATAAATAATTTTTAATTTAGCAGTGTGTTAATAATGTTATCACTCAGATTCATATAGATCATTTTATGGCATCTAATTGAGAAACACAGCTTGCAGCTAAAGATGGGAAGCTGCATTTGGTTACTTTTCATTTTCCCTGTGGTCTGTTTTCTTTGCTGTGGTGTATTTCATCACATTATGGACAAAGCAGTAGAGAATCAGTCTTAAGATTTCAAGTTACTTTTCCAAATCTGTCATTATGCACTAATTGTGCAGCCAGCTTTAAATGTTAGTCTTAAAATAGGGATAAATTTGCCTTCAGGTGTGGGAGAGGAGTAGGTGTGATGTCAGGGGATACTTTTTTCTTGTGCCATGTACATGTAAATAAAGGTTTGTATTACTGTGTATAATACAAAGCAGAGGAGAAATATATCTAAATGCTTTCTTAATCTCTAGTATATGCATTTATCTACCCAGAATGAGAACGAGCAGGCATACACACATGAGAAGGGTGGAAATATACAGGTAGTCATTGTGGCACTGCGTAACTATATAGTGCTGTGGGGGGTTGGCCCTGGCCAGATGCCAGACACCAACCCAGCTGTTTTCTTGCTCCTCCTCCTCAACAGCACAGGGAGAGAAAATAAGATGAAAAAGCCTGTGGGTTGAGATAAAGACAGGGAGATCACTTACCAATTGTCATCACAGGCAAAACAAATTTGACATGGAGAAAATTAATCTAATTTATTGCCAATTAAAATAGATTTAGGTTGTAAGAAACAAAACTTAAAACACTTTCCTCCCACCTCCCCCTTTTTTTTTTCCCAGGCTCAACTTCTTTTCCCCCCCATTGTATAAGGTTCAACTTCATTTCCCCCACAGTGCAGGGAGATGGGGAATGGGAGGATGCAATCAGTTCATAACAGATCCTCTCTGCTGCTCCTTCCTCCTCACACTTTTCCCATGCTCCAGTGTGGGTCGTCTCCATGTCCTGCAGTCATTCAGGATAAGTCTACTCCAGCGTGGACGCTCCTCAGGCTCTCTTTAGGGAATGTCCACCTGCTCCAGCATGGGGTCCTGCAAGGACTGCAGTGTGGGTATTTGCTCCGGTGTGGTCCTCCATGGGCTGCAGGGGAATCTCTGCTCTGGCACCTGGAACACCTCATCCCCCTCCTTCTCCACTTGGATTATTTATCACTCTTCTTTTTTTCCTCACTCTTCTGTGTGGCATTTTACCATTTCTTAAATATGTTTTCCCAGAGGTGCCACCAGCATCACTGATGGGCTCAGCTGTGCCCTGCAGTGGGTCCATTGAAGACATCTGGAACTGGCTGTGTTCAGTACGGGACAGCCACTGCCTTTTCTCACAGGGGGCAAAACCTTGCCACCTATACTCAATGCAGGTGCATGCAACACACTGTCAATTTCTTCTTGTTAATTACCAATAACAATGATAATTACCATTATACCAATGCCTTCTTGAAGTATTATTCTGCCAGTCCTAACAGATTTTTCCCCTCACCCAATCATGCTGTCTGCTCAGTCATCTGTCTACTCAGTTTTTGCCTCTGACTTTCTCCATCCTACTTCCCTTTCTCATGGAGGGATCTTCAATGTCTCTTTGTTTCAGAAGGGAGAGAGAAGGAATGGAGGTTCTTAGCAAGGATGGAGAAGCTATGCATAATATTAAGGAATGAAATATGGTAAGGAGCTTTCTTGAGCGCTGAATTTTGATTGTTGTATTGGGTGTAGCAGCAAGCTGATGATACCTATGGGAAAATATATTTAAGAAGGGGTAAAATGCTGCACAGCAATGTGAGTAGTGAGCAAAAAAAGTGTGAGAAACAACCCTGCGAACACCAAGGTCAGTGACGAAGGAGGGGAGGAGGTGCTCCAGGCACGGGAGCTAAGATTCCCCTGCAGCCCATGGAGGAGACCATGGTGGAGTCCAAGACTGCTTGAAAGTATGTTTTTTGGGTTTTGTTTTATTTATTTATTTATTTATTTATTTATTTATTTAAAGCTAGTGTTGCATTTGTATTGAATAAAGGCACACTGATTTTAACTGGAGGAGAAATCCTTATCTGAGTTTTAAGATACAAATGGAGTTCTGACAACTTAAAGTAGCTAATGATCTGCCCCACGGATTGTACTTCAGCAGCTCTGTAGTCAGTATCTAATGCAAAACTGAAGTCAGTACAAAGGGTCCAACAGTTACAAATGGCTTTGGACCAGATCCTTCTAATTAGAAGTGTATTCAGAGCTTCCTATTAAACATTGTTCTTGAAACAGAGTACCATAAATATCATCTGTCTTATTTACAATGTAGTGATTTAATATTATGACAATGTTTTCTGCTATAAGCAACTACCAATTATATCAGTCATTTCCATTATGTTTTTACCTTTACTCCCTTTTCAGTTGTTTCATTTGAAGTCTGTTAATTCCCTTTTTATATCATGGCTTACTTTTTTTTTTTTTTTTTTTTTTTAACATTTTCTATCTCTGTCTACTCTTCTCTCCCCTGTCCTCTCACTCTGGCTCAACTTGCAACACTAAAGATTTTACTTCTTCATTCAGTTATTAGTCCTTTCTCCCTGCTTTTTTCCCAATACCCACCAGCATTTCTCACCTTCTTCTCAACACTTTGTACTTATCCTTTGATCCTTTTACTACAAGTATCTCGACTGTCTTTCTAGTTTTCTACTTTTTTTTTCTACTTTCTCACCTCCGTTTGCAGTTGTATCACACCTCTTTTCACTTGACCCATCTTATAGTTCTGACTTCTAATTTTCTTTCTTTTTTAAATCATTCATTTGGTGTGCCAAGAGCTGACGACATGAAAGGATTAAAGCTGAAGTGCATTGGATTTTAGGAGGCTTTCTGCAGCCATCTACTTTTCTGATAATTAATATGAAACTCTTTCCATCAACTTTCTCAGTTCTATTTCATCTCTGAATTTAGTCTTTGTGTGGACTGGGTGAAAAGTAATTTAGGCCTCTATCTTCCTTTTTCATAACAAAAAGGGAGGGAGGGGAAATAACATGTTTCATCTCTCTGAGATCTTCATAGTCACTTTCAGTGGAAGGATGCAGATTATTAACCCTACAGAACCTAGGGATCCATAATGAAAGTAAACTAAATTATCTCCTCCCAGTATAAAACCCCTTCTTATAGTGCTTTTCAAGGAGAATACTTTCAATAAAGTACCATATGAATTCCTCTGTTCTTGTGTTCTTTTGTTCACCTTTAGCAGGTGCTAACTAATTCTTTTTCTGTGGATGTAGAATAAAGAGGAGTCATTAGCATTACTTAGCGAGCAGTTTTTGGGGGGTGAACATTTTTTTCTGTATGAAGGCATGCCTTTAAGAGGGTCAAATGGAGACAAATCCATAGGGGAGAGCAGGAAGAAAGCCAAGAGTAAGTCTTATATGGAGTTGGTTCACCAATACATAGGTTGCAACATGCTTCCTATGCTAATTTACAACATTTGAGTATATAATGTGCTTCAAGCCCCTCATACCAACTATAATCAAGTATATACTGTCCAAATTGAATATAGGAATGGAGTTTTACAACTTAAAGTGGTTAATGAGCTGCCTTAAGGATTGTGCTTCAGCAGCTATATAAAATTGTAGAAGATACTAAGAAAAATGTAGAAGAACTAGACCTCCAAAATATAAATACTTCCTTTCAATCAATATTTAAAACAGATATTTTATTGAAACTTTCTTATGATTAATTAAAAGTTCTTTGTTTGCTTGTTATTGCTTTCATTTCTTGCTGAAAATGTCTGATTTCCAGTTAAAATAATAATTAATAGTTGTACACAAGAACTAGGTGCTATGAGATATCAAGACAGACTGAAGGGAAATGGCATGTCAGACATGGTCTAGGGAGATATCTCAGGAGCTGGATATCCATCTATTCCTGAGAAATAGAGGGCATTTTCTCTGTCACCTTGATGCTTCTGTAGTTGTTTGCTTCCAAAGAATGAAAAAGTTATAAAACACAGAACAAAACTTTATGGCTTTCTGGGTATTGCTTTTATGGGAATGTATACAAATTGCATAGAAGAAAGATTTAAAAAAATATATATCCCAGGTACCTATACTTAGATAAATAAAATCATTTAAACTAATTACATAAGATTGAACTAACCCCACAAAACTAACCTAAAACCCCCAAAGGGCTATGGGCTGCATTCTTTTCTGCCTTTTTTCCTGAACACTTCTATGTCACAGTGCTAAGTAGGAGCAAAATCTTATTAGATCAAAAACGCAGTATTCTGAATAAACTTTACATCCTCTTTGTCTAAATTAAAATAAATTAAGCTCTGCATAGTGATAGAAAAGACTTTATTACCTGACTTCTTTTCATGTTTTTCATATAGAAGAAACAATGAAATTGTAAGTTACATAACCACTTACAGAAACTACAACTGACTAAATTATCTGCTGGTTAAGCAAATGTGGTAGATCCCCAATGTTACCTCCTCATAAACATCATAGTAATAGCAATAATATTACAATATGATATTAAAAAACAGCAGGAGTTATTTCCCATAGACTTTCCCTGTGTTCTGGTGCACTTGACTCTTAATTTTCTTGTGCTTTACTGTAGGGTTATTTGTCCTTGAAAGCATCCTCTCTGAATATAAAGGAAGCTTAAGTCCTTACCTAGTCAACACTAGACTTGAAAATTGTCCAAGAGTGTTGCTTACAGCATACTTGAGAACAAATTTCCTTACTAGCAATACTATTTTGCCTCTGGTACATTCCTGGGAACACTGTGGGAGAAAACTAGTTTTCTAACTAACCACACAGGAAAACCAAAACCCAGAAGTCCTTACAGACGACTCTACTACACCTGAATGACTGGATTTGGGAATACCTTCATTTGGCATTGTCCTAACAGATATTCCCATCACCCTGCCTTACCACCATGCATTAATTCCCACATGCTGTCATTCACAGCATCTCTCTTAAAAGTCTCTGACATAGGCAAGATACTCTGCTTCTTACCTATTCAGTTTTTATATTGCCTAATGAGAAGTGAACACTGACTACAGAGTTGCAAAGTGACTCAGGTCTGCCTAACAGTCACCTGTATCGTAATCCAGTTTATCACAATTACTCTTTCTGCCTATACCTTGTTCATTACTCACTCAGCTCACCTAATACCTCCCAATATCTAAGGCCAGAATAGCCAAGAGTAGAATTTGGGAATAGGCACTGGTGCTGCCCAGAACTGAAGAGTTAGTTAATGCACAGAGATATACACCTGGGCAGAAGCTTAATAGGAGTGGGTTTTACAAACCTGGGAAACATTTGTTTGGTTGCAAATTCCATGCCATTGTGGGATTCATTTTTAGGCCCTGAACTGCAGTGCTAGCACATCACATGGGGAAGTTGAAACATTGTCAGATTCACGTGACTTATTCAGAAGTCCATTGCTTCCAGTCTGTGCACTGACCAACATCTTCTCTGAGTACCTGTTAGAAAACAGTTCAGAGCATTCAAGGTATTTCCACAGTGTTGGGATTGCAGTGTCAACTTGCAGAACCCTGTTCAACCCTTCCTACTGTTTCTGACCCATTTCTCATTACCATCATCTCCATCCCTGTCCCAGGTCTTTTTGCACACTAGCAATAAACAGATGTATGGAGTAGATCTACAGATATTTTGGAACAATAGATTTATTGTTAATTTTTCTTCCATGCAACACTTTTTTTATAAGCCAGAACTGTTTATTTCAGGCACACACAATTTGCAATTAGCAAACCAGCATTTGCCTGGAGGTTACAAGGGGGAAAAAAAAAGAAGAAAGCTGCCTGACTGCCACCTATAGACTACTTACTCTTCTACCCACTTCTCCCTTCTTAACAGGCAGTTAAACCCTCTCCAGGGAGGAAACAGAAAAGGCTGACTGCCCAGAGATCCAGACCCTTGTTTGTAATATAGGTGTTGTGCCTGAGGATGGCTCATAAAATGGTGTACTCTGGGCAAATTCCTTTCAGGTATTTGCCTCGCTAAGGCAGCCCTCCAGAGTAATCAGGCAGATCAGAATAAATGAGAACAATGACAGAAACTGTTTTGGGAATAAGTAATTTTTTTTTTTTTTAGTACACTACTTCTGATTTCAATAACTCTTTGAAGAGTTATTTCTGGAAATAACTCTTAAAAGCTTTTCTTTTTTTCATATTTAGAAATACTTGATTTTATGCTGTTATATTTATTTTTGGGAAAAAAAATTCAGGCTGGTCAAATAAATTAATATTTTCTAGGAAAAACTACTAGTGTCTTGATTTGATTTGGTTCAGAAACTTTAAGTGTGAGAAATTGTTTCTCTTGAAAATTAATTCAAAAGCTTAAATGATGTGCCTGCAGAATACTGTCCTTAAATGTACTACTAATTTATCCCCAGTTTAGTACCTAACTACCTTTAATGCCTTGACGTGTCTCCCTAGACATTTTAAAATTACTGTTGATTTTAGTGTTTTATTTTGAATATTATCATATGCGACCTAGTGTATTGCTCCAGAAATGCACAGTGTCATTTTTTTGGTAACTGTATAAGCAGAGCACTTTCCTTTTGCTCTGTGAGGTTCCTTAGCATCATAAGTTTCCTAGGTATTTTGAAGAGAAAAGTAAACAGACTGAATCCTGGTCTTACTGATTGTGCAAAAAACCTAAATACTATTCTTGCCACAGCCAGTTTCTCAATAACACCAGACAACATCTTTCTAAAAGTTAGTCTGGAGACAGCTGTACTCAAAATCTTGCTACAGGCCAAAGGGAATGTGCAACTTAGATGGAGCCATGAATTTTTGTTAGCCTGCTTAGTATACTAAGCAGGCTAACAGACCATAATAAGCAGTATAATATTCCAAATTATCTAATTCATACAGGAAGAATCTTATTCATAAATTGTTATACAAAATAATTGTTCATAGTGATTACCCTTTTTTATAGTGATTACCCTTTTTTCTGTGTTATGTTTACCCTTTCAGTGTCACTGTGGATCCTAAAGCTGGCCCTGCAGTCTACCTCAGGCAGGATGAGGGTATGACAAGTTTACAGCACCTTGAGGTCTTCCCTGAGAAGAATATGTTCACAGGGTTGGGGAGGGGTTTGTTTCTTCCCCCTCAGTGGCATCAGCTTGAATTTATTTTCACATTTTTTTCTTATCACACTCTCATTCCTTCGCAGGCATTCCTAGCTGAAGTTTAGAAGCTGTTCAACAGCCTCTCCCAGCCTCAGTTGACACAAAAGTATCTTGGTTTTTGCACAGTGACCACTTTTATGTGTGAGACTTTTACCGTGTGTGGTGTTCCCAGGGCTTCAGCTGCAACAAGTCATGCAATAGTCACTTGATCACCAGGAAATGTTTACAATAAGCTAAAATTAGCTCAGATCAAGCCAAAGTCAGACAAGTCCTGACACTCTGTAATGCCACATCAATATAAAGCCTACATCCTTGTACTAATAAAGGCAAAGATCATACTTACTGGACTGCACTGATAGTCCTTAGGACTCCACTGCAACTGGAGTACTCTTCATAAGGTACAATTTATCAAACAGTATGTAGCACCAGTTACATATAGGCAGGATATTACTCATCACCTTCATTTGTTTGTGAGTGTGTTGCACTTTTATGAAGGAATTAGAGAATGCTCACTGCTTTTTGAAGTAGAGGTATTGCTCTGATAGAGCTTCACCGACCATTTTGAAAATGCACACAACCTTACAAAACAGATTTATTTAGTCAATGGAAATCAATCTTTGCACCTTTCTAATACTCAGATATCAGCAGACATACAGCATGCACTTCCAGGTGTCACACTGCATAAGGAAAACATTCTTCTAGAAAACTTATCTTAAACGGTTTTTACTGTCCGTAGTGGGTTTTATTTCCTTTTTTTTTTCTCTTTTAATCTGAGAATCTAACTAGCTAACTAACTAACTAACTAACTAAATAAATAAATAAATAAATGTTTTGTAATAGAAAATATGGCTTCCTGGAACAATTCCTTAGGAATGACTTTTGAGCTCTATCAAAGGATTTTAGTTTTTTAGTTCAAACTGGTATTTGCCCAGGACCAAGAGGTAATGAAGGATATAAGCCATTTCTTATGGGCCAGAAATAGGGTCAATCCCCTCCCCAGCATCCATGTTAAATTATGCTGTGGTTTCCAAGAGTTCTTTCCCAGCTTCTGGAAACAGCTAGGATGCTCCAAGTCTTTTTCACAACAATTGTTCTTTATATGGGGTAGGCTAAGAATGGATAGTGATAGAACGAAGACTGAGAGCATGTCCTGAGCGTGTGTGCTCATTTTTTAAAGAAGCTTTTTAAGCATTTCAGATCCATGAGAAGCCGGCCAAAACTGTAGGCATCAGATTCTTTGTCTTAAAATTCACAGGAAAATGTAAATGGCTGAAGGGTTGTTATGGAGAAAACAAATAATAAAATGAGTAGGTTGTACAGAAAGATGGCTTTCCCCTCAGATAATTTGTTACAGTGATCCAAGATAAATTACCCATCCCATTCACTCTGAGGCAATAATATGATCATTGTAGACTGCCTGGCTTTGTTTATGGATTGCCATCAGCCATTATCCAGAGTTTTGAGAGAGTGACGTAATGCCTGTGGGCTGTTTAAGTTGTGAATTTAGCTAAAGAAGTCTTTGCTGATCAGACCTGCAGATACCCTGCAACCTTTGGTAACAAATGATCTTGCCTGTCATGCTTTCCCAGTACATGTACTGGCTGCCCTGGCTCAGTTGTGAGGACTAGTTTTAGCCAAGAAGTAATAGTCTCTTAAGTTATTTGCTACACTCCATAACACATTGTTTGGCATCTGTTACCTTCCCACATTATTAAAGTAGGTTACTGTACGTTACCTTAGCTTAAACAAATATGCCACATTACAAAGAAAAATCTGCACTTAGATTAAAACAGTAAAGCTATGTTTGCTATAGAATTACAAAATATAGTCCTAAAGTGTTGTGGGGAAAAAAGCATCCGCACAGTGGGGTTACTCCAGGGATGAATGCAAATCTTTCCTTACATCATCATCATCATGTGAATGTAATGAAGGCACTGTTGAGGGACCTCGTTAAGAGTGATATTTTTTCTTTCAGCATTACTGTGCGGAACTTTAAAACTGCATTATAAAATGGAGAATCAACCCCTTCATACACTTTGTGGGTTAAGGCAATCCAATAAGTGGGAACAGCTGTGACTTTAATCACATAAGAAATAAACCCTTCCATTATGCCCTGCTGAATGCAGAGACAGAATGCAATAGCTAAACACCAAAAGGCAGGAGGCAATCAGTGGGGTATTTATTTCCTTTTATTGTTACATGATATGTTAATTTCTGTTAATGTTCTTTTTTTTTTAATTTATTATTGACTTAGATGTAGATAAGATTCATCAGCAAAATTCTAGTGAATATCTTTAAGGCATATAAAGGTTAGTGTCTTATTCTTCAACAGACTTTTAAAACCTATCTTGCCTTTTAACACTTTATACATTAATTTAATCATTTTCCATACCTAAATTTACATTTTGTCAGTAATAATACATGAGCAGAAAAATCACTTGGAACTATAATATGTTCCACAGATTTCTTAATCTCCAAGCCATGATTAAGAAAATAAACCTTTCCTTCATAAAGTTATCAAAAAGGAAATGAAATATTTACCTGTAGAAAGCCCAAGTACAGAAGTATTCTATTTTTGACAGAAATGAAAGACCAGTCTTGCTGCATTTAGTGAGTCTTTTTATGTAAGTAAAGATTGTAAATTAAGGCCCATAGCCATAAATGATGGAATTGTTCTCTGTAAAAGGGAAACAAACAAACAAAAAAATCTTTCTTTTAAAGATAGAAAAAACATGGCATAATGAAAGTTGAGTTTGTGGGTGTGCTGGTTTTGGCTGGAATGGAGTTATTTTTCTACATAGTAGCTAGTATGAGGCTATGTTTTGGGTTTGTGCTGGAAACAGTGTTGATAATACAGGGAAGTTTTAGTCATTGCTGAGCAGTGCTTACACAGAGTCAAGGCCTTTTTTGTTTCTCACACCACCCCACCAGCGAGTAGGCTGGGGGTGCACAAGGAGTTGGGAGGGGACACAGCTGGGACAGCTGACCCCAGCTGACCAAAGGGATATTCCATACCATATGATATGCTCAGTATATAAAGCTGGAGGAAGAAGAAGGAAGTGGGGAATGTTTGGAGTGATGATGTTTGTCTTCCCAAGTAACTGTTAGGCATGATGGAGCCCTGCTTTCCTGGAGATGGCTGAACACCTGCCTGCTGATGGGAAGTAGTGAATGGATTCCTTGGTTTGCTTTGCTTGCGTGTGTGGCTTTTGCTTTATCTATTAAACTGTCTTTACCTCAACCCATGAGTTTTCTTATTTTTATTTTTCTGATTCTCTTCCCCATCCCACTGTGCAGGGGAGTGAGCAAGCGGCTGGGTGATGCTTAGTTGTCAGCTAGGGTTAAACCACGACAGTGGGGATGGTAGAAAATGAAAGAAGGAAGTAGTATGTGCTAGGAGGAAACCATATATTTTATATTAAACCACAATGCTTAGTAATTTGTATTGCATTTGTTTTCTAGTGCAGATCTCTAAAATTCTTTGCTTCTGTAATTGCATGTATGCCAAGTCTTAAAAATGAGGAAAGGAAGCCATAGGGACACAGGCAGTGGCATTCATCCCAACTAACTTTAGATTGCTCTATCTGAGCTAGTTATCTTGGGGGTTTGATATAGTTCAGTTCTCTTTATAGTCTCTCTTCAGTGCAGCACTAATGTTAAAGTTAGAAAAAGATTAAACCTGAGGTACCTAAAACATCTGAAGATGTCTTAATTAGGTCAGGCAAATTGAATTCTAAAGCAGTTATTTCCCTCCATTTGTGGAAAGTGAACCCATAGAATTCAACTAAGATAAATCCGACACTCTGTGATTTTTATCAGCATCAGAAAGTAAGTCTCTGACAATGCTAGGAATAAACTTTCTAACTTAGTCATTTGTGTCCCAGTGCAAAATTTTAAATAGGACATTGTACTGGAAAGTGAGATTAAAATGATGAGGAATTGCATAAAAGTATCAAATATATTTGGCTTTGAAATGCAAACAAATACCATCTCAGAGCTTTTACATGAATTAAGGCTGTTCTGTTACCCGACAGAATTTAAATTTTAAAGTAAGATGATGGACAAAATGATCTCATGAAGTCCCTTCTGACTGAGAAAGACCATTACATGTTTTTAATGAGTTTTACACCTTGCAGATTAATTGACAATGCCTATTTCAAACATATGAATTAACAATAAAAGCTTGAAGTGACTTAACTACATAGGAATAACAATGGCCAGAAATAGTCAAAAGAAAAGATCCATCAGCTAAAAAAAGTTCAGAACATTTTCTCAAGCTTGACAGACTTTTGCCAAACTAGAGAAGCTTTCTGTTCAATGATGTGTCTGCAAGACAGACCCTGGGCAGCTGTGCCAGGAGAAGCAAATCAACGGAGATGAGGTTGTGAAAGCTCTGCGAGGACTGGTTCTGACAAGGGTGGGCTGAATAATTTTAAGTTTTAAGGAACAGGAGCTACTAATGTCTGAAAAAATGTGGAAAGGCTATAGTAGAGCACATAATGGGAATATACGTGGTTGGGTGAGATTCGTTTAATTTGGTTTCAAACACTTGCAGTATGCATGACTGCTACCAAGCAACATTTCCTTCATGTGTGCTGATGAGCAACAGATACTTTTAGAATATTTTACCTGAGCTACCTTAGAATGAAATGAATTGTTCCCTGGAGTATCATTAACTGTAAAGAGAGCCTGGTGTGAGTAATTTGAGTATGGATGCCTTTGTTATACATGTTTAATTTTGGCAACATGGATCCAAGCCACCAGTTTGGTCATTTGATAAAGTGTGAGTAAAGAATTTTCATCACCATAACAAGGTCAAGAAGACATCTCTAAAGTAAATTTTACCCATCATGATTGAACAAGTCTTGCACATCAAAGGACATGACATCCTCAGAAGATGTCCTTCAAGAATCTTTATAGAGAGAGTACGTAAAATTCACATATCAGCCCAACTAATGTCCAGATAGTTTTCTTCTATTGTTTTCAAACCCTTGAGGTGTACAGACCTCACTTTCGTTCAGATTTAATTTCTTCCTTTCAATAACTTTTGCCTGTTCAAGTAACATAAATAGTTGTCCTTTTTCCAAATCCTTGGATATTTGGCCTGCTTGAAGATTTGTATCTCCTTACTTTACATTCATCTTTCCATGTCCTTCTGGGTTTGTGCTTAGATGAATTATTTTCTTCAGTATTTAATGAAAATGTGAGCTATATCAGTCAAAGTGTATAGGTCCCTTGTGTCCTTACAGCTTTAGGTCATTCATGTGCAGTAGCTATTTAATTGTCAATTTTCCATTCCTGATAGTCCATCTCCACAGTATTTTCAATTTTTTTACAGAGAGGAGAGAGTTGGACACTAAGTATATCAGTGACAAACAGTGTAAAATTTTCTAAACTCTTTTAAAAAAATATTTTCAATAAGACTGATTACTTTTAATGATTTTGTTGTTGTTGTTAAAGAAGAAATACTTTGTTAATTATATGGAAATAAGGAATCCATTAAGCATTTCCAGAGTAAAATTTTTTCTACAACTTATTGTTTTATAAGGTGGTTTTTTTTTTTTTTTTTTTTGTCAAATGACCTCTCTTCTTTCCTTCATGCTAGATATCTACAGTGCTTTCAAATCATTTGCAGTTCACTAAGGAAATTTCTCCTTAAGGAGAAATTAAAATGAGTACTCTTTTTTTTAAGTTTTGTAGTAAATAAAATACAGGTTCTGTAAATGTCTGTTGTTTTCTCCCTGTATTTCTTTTCTATGACAGAAAACTTGAATGGAAGACAGTTATCCATTTCAGTTTTCTCAATTTATAAGAGCACACATTTGCAGTAGCAGCTTATGCCTCAGTCTACGTATGAGCATAATGAGAAATGGTGCCTGCCTTTCCACAGTTCCATGTCTTTCCTCCAGCTTCCTAGAACTAGCATGTAGGATCATAGCAAACCAGTTCTGCAGCACCAAGGATGTATGAGTTCTAAGTGATGCCTAGGGGAGCAGGAGACAGCAGCAATGCAATGCAGGTGGGATGTCCTCTTTCTTATAAATTTCTTCAGTAAATTTAAGCAACACAAGATCTTTGAGTAAACACTACAGCTCTAAAGTAAATTGAGTTAGACATCTAGAAAAAAAGATGAAGGTACTGACTACCTTTTTGTTGAACAAGATCATCTGAAATGGAAAAACCTCCGACCTTTCTACTCTCCAGTCACTAAACACCTGTGTTATAGCACCACAAGAGATTCATGCTAGAAACGTGTGTCTTCCAAATGTCATAGAATCATAGAATCATAGAATCATAAAATCATTAAGGTTGGAAGAGACCTCTAAGATCATCGAGTCCAACCGTCAACCCAACACCACCATGCCTACTAAACCATGTCCCTAAGCGCCTCATCTACACGTCTTTTAAATACTTCCAGGGATGG
>NW_008825617.1:24642-56132 GCF_000699105.1 Pygoscelis adeliae
GAACAGGACATACAATGTAAGACCATACAGCCCCACCCCCTGTATTGTGAGCAGGGGGGAAGGACATAGAATCGTATAATCATAGAATCATTAAGGTTGGAAGAGACCTCTAAGATCATCGAGTCCAACCATCAACCCAACAACACCATGCCCACTAAACCATGTCCCTAAGCGCCTCATCTACCCGTCTTTTAAATACTTCCAGGGATGGTGACTCAACCACTTCCCTGGGCAGCCTGTTCCAATGTTTAACTACTCTTTCAGTAAAGAAATTTTTCCTTACATCCAATCTAAACCTCCCCTGGCGCAACTTGAGGCCATTTCCTCTCGTCCTATCACTAGTTACTTGGGAGAAGAGACCGACACCCACCTCGCTACAACCTCCTTTCAGGTAGTTGTAGAGAGCAATGAGGTCTCCCCTCAGCCTCCTTTTCTCCAGGCTAAACAACCCCAGCTCCCTCAGCCACTCCTAAGACTTGTTCTCCAGACCCCTCACCAGCCTCATTGCCCTTCTCTGGACACGTTCTAACACCTCAACATCCTTCTTGTAGTGAGGGGCCCAAACCTGAACACAGTAGTCGCGGTGTGGCCTCACCAGTGCCGAGTACAGGGGCACGATCACTTCCCTACTCCTGCTGGCCACACTAGTTCTGATACAGGCCAGGATGCCATTGGCCTTCTTGGCTGCCTGGGCACACTGATGGCTCATGCTCAGCTGGCTGTCAACCAGCCTGTCATGACTGACCCTTAGCATTTTAAAGTCAACATGTCTCCACTGACTCCAAGGGAAATACACAGATTTACTAACGATGAGATTTTTCAGATATTAACTGTTTCACCCTGGAAATAGGTAGAATGTACCTATCCCAGGAAAGGGTATAAATTCAGGCAAACTTTGGTAGACATGACAACTGTCATGACTGACCCTTAGCATTTTAAAGTCAACATGTCTCCACTGACTCCAAGGGAAATACACAGATTTACTAACGATGAGATTTTTCAGATATTAACTGTTTCACCCTGGAAATAGGTAGAATGTACCTATCCCAGGAAAGGGTATAAATTCAGGCAAACTTTGGTAGACATGACAACTACTCAGAGTATTATCTTTATTATGAGCATCTATGCAGAAGTTCAGTCAAAAAGACTATTAGTTTTCCAAAGACTTTTCTTCTTCATTGCCAGAAAGCCTCTCTATGAAAAGCATGAAACAAACTGTTAATGGCGCGACTATGACAGGATCTTAAGGCTTTTGGGCAGATGCCATATTCAACTGACAAAACTCTGATCTTCCTTCTGAGTAGACAGTATTGTGAACTATGAAGGATCAGATGAGAGTTTGCTGTATATTGTCAATCAGCCGTATTTTTTCCTGATACAAAAAGGGTATATCAAGTTCAAAAGAGTATAGTTTGAGTATACAGACTGATGGTGTTAAGGAATAAAGAATTAATGAATCTGTAGATGTTTCCAAGCCATTTTTCTTGATGGAGGAAGGGAAACCGTTATGTGGTGGCTATTAGTCTCCATTCTGGCATATAAAAGTAGTGGGATATTTTAGATGTAAATAATCTTGCCAAACTTAGATATCTGCAACATAGATATCAAGAGCTAGACTAGAACCTTTAAGGCTACTTTCAAGATTAATGGAGAGAAATAGATACCCTTAGAGGGCAGTTCATTTGTTCTAATTTAGAACACTACTCAGGCTGAGTCCTTCTCCAAAAATGCCCTTCTCTTCACTGATCATAAAAGAAAGTAGTACTTAGAAATATGTACTAAGATATGTTCCTACAACCTAGCTACATTGCATCATTAGCCATATTTAGTCATGAACTCAAATAAACATGCAGGTTAAATTTCTTTTAACAAAATTATACACAGAAGTTTGAAATTACAAAAACTGTCAAGTGTAAGCAAGATTAATAACAAAAAAGAAGAATGATTTGCTGTTGAATTATGCTTTCCTTTATTGTGCATCAATGAACTTCTTTTAAGTTAAATGAATTATACTAGTTTAAATTAACTCAAGAGCTACAGATAATCAAATCAAATTTAAAAAAGTCTTAAAATATTTATTTGTGTCTGGTTTTATTTTTGGGGCTTTTTTGGTGTATTTTTTTTAAAGGACAGAATGTTCCCAATCTTGAGTTACAGACTTTCCTTCAAGATGAAGTAATCCATAGTCCATAAATTAAGTTCTGCTTTACTGCCATTAATTAAGAAGTTAAAGAAAAAAATGTAAGCCATCATTAGAACTCATTGGTTAGAAGCTAATTCAATAAATTTAATTTTAGGTAACAATTAAAGTAGAAGTAACAATTTCTTATTAAGATATACATAAAAGAAATCGCATACTACACTTCAAAGTAACCAAAGAGCTTACATTTAATAACAAACAGTAGAATTTTTCAAAATAATGAAAACACGGCACTAGACCTGCTCTTCAGCCAGCATAAATTTTATTATCTCTGTGGCAGTCTAGGAAGCTAGCTGAAGGTCTAGACTAATCCTATTAATATTCATAATTTACATCCCTGTTTCCTCTTATAACATTATTTATAATCTTTTTAAATTCCTGGTTCTCCTGACACTCTTAAGATAGTAAGTAATCTCTCTGTAGCTTACCGAGAAAATGCTTCTCAGCTTCAGCTGATGGATTTCTTTACTTTCCTTATGACTGGATCAGAATTTTCACATATATATCATTTCATTGAAGCAGGGCAGTGCTATTTTTTCCCTTTTTTGTTTTGATATTTGACATAATGTCAGAGGTTTCCAATAAATATAAAAAATAGCTACCTGTTATCAACCCTTGCTATCTGAAGTACTTACTCTAGGTTTCAATTAATGACAATCCTGCCACGGAAATAATTTCCTAGTTACTATTCAGATGCTGGCTATGTAAACAAACAGTTTTTCTTTGACTTTATATTTCATACAGAGCAAAGCCGCAAAATTCCTGTGGAGAGGAAGTGATAGGCTTGCCTCTGAAGAATAACATGCATCTAGCAACATCTCTCTATCTGTTAGCTGGTTTAGCTGTGTATGTTTAACTGTGTATGTTTAAGAGATCCTTCCGGGTGAATGTGTTTATTTCTGTAAACATCCTGTCCTTTCCCATGGCCAGATTTGACTCATCCTAGATAGCATCATCTCAATGGACTTATATAACAGAAGAAGATGCCATCCAAAGTGTCAGAAGTTGTCCCTGAACATTCAGGTTGAACACAGTTCCAAGTACTTTTTTCATGTTAACGGGGCTTATTGCCTGGTGAACTACTGCTTTATTTAGGTACAGTGTCAGAATCCATATCATCTGAGTTACTGCAATTTTAGATGGGTGGTGATTCTTGGTATTGCATGAATAAAAATCTAACTTTGCTTCAGAAAATTAAGATCACAAATGCCTGATGTTTTAGAGAAAGGTCAGGATTCTTCCTTTTGTAAAATAGTCTTTTTTGTAGCTGGAATTAAAGAAAATGTTTATTAAGCTCCAGACATATGGCACAGATTAGAAAACTTCTAGGACGGAGCTCCGATTGGTAGGTTAATATTCTAACGTGATTGATTAATCAGTGTAAACCACATAGCTCAGTTGAAACTGCTGTTCCAAATTGCCAATTTCATCTTCATCCAGCAGAGAAAATGCCAACCTTTCTCTCAGCAGTAAAATCTTCTTGTTATAACAATGAAACAACTCCAGAGTTACTGTTATTGTGAAACATCTGGTAACTACAAGATGTAGCTCCTGTGAGATATTCACATCCCTGTAAAATTAGAAGAACTTACTGAACTTTGTTGTATTTCATGTTTTGTAATACCCCTGAGCGTGGTTGGTTCATAATTCCGTAATCACTTTGCCTCTGCACCAGAAATGAAACCACAGATGCTACACTTTGCTATAATGGCCACCGCTTAACATAAATAAATGATCAAAATAACAGTATTGTTCATATATAAAATATATACACCATAATAAATACTGTGGGATTGAAAGTTGCTGGGAACACACTAAAATAGGTGCAGAAGGCCTCATTACGGACATCATTAAAAATAGATCAGGAGATAGAAAAGTAAGAAAAAAAAAAAAAAGCTCTTAATTTCCACAGCACTACTTTTGATGTGAAATTTGAATTGTGTCCTCTTTTTTTTTTTTTTTTTTCCCTGTTAGAACATTTCCTTCCCAAAATAGTAACATGGTCTGGAACAACTTTGTTAGTCTTTTCCTTCAGCAACTTAGAAAAGAAAAAAAGAAAGTCAAAAAATGAAATTCTGTATTTTGTTAACACAGCTAAAAGAAACATGAGTCTTTAAATAAGTAAAGCATAGATCACCTAAATAATTTTTTTTTTAAAGAACTAGATCTTTGTACCTTCAATTTCTCTTTAATTTTTTTTTTTTAATGATCTGAAAATGTAAAGGGAAGATTTTTGACAAAACCAGCTCATCAGAGTGAAACTGTGCCTGAAATAATTACAATAGCCACTGTTGATCTCTGAGCACCACTTACCCTCTCATATGATCTAAACAACTCTTTGAAAAATTATTGGGTCAGGCAATATAAGGGATACTACTGGTGTTAAAAAGAGATATAATAAATAACTACTAGAAAAAAATATTTTTAGATACTTATCACTTTGTATAAACAATGAGGAATTTGGAATCAGGTTTTTTAAAACAGAATGACTGTAAAAGAAGAAAACTACACTTTTGGATATTATTGTACAGGAATGACTGGTAATCCTAAGGTAGAGCAGAGGTATTCTTGGCAGGTAATGTTAAATATTTTAAGGGCAGTTTCCCCAGGGATAGTTCTGCACGATCACTTACTGCTTCTAATGCATATTTCAGGAAACACAGAATATATCAAAAGGAGTTACATTTTAGTCTGACAAAAAACATCATACTGAATCATATGAGAATAGAATCAAATATTATTTAAGCAATGTTGGCAGAAATGGCACATTCTTATGTTAAAAAACAGCTAACAGAGGTCTCTTGTGATACCACCTCACATGCCTGTGCTGTTTTTCTGTGTCGTGAAACTTGCAGAGACATTTCCACCTCTTCTAAGGCTATAATTTTGATTTTATATCATTTAACAACCATTTCACATTCACTAACAAAAAGGTAGCCTATGGTGACTCAGGTTTTCTAGCACAACGATATTCATTCTCTATTGTACAGTCAATCAAATATTAGCAACAGTGATTTATTTGTATTATAATAACAAAAGTGGTTTATTGGTGTTTGTTTGGTTTTTTTAATTTACTATACTTTTTTGTATCATTGTTCTAGACTTCTTATTGTATGGCGGAACATAGTTTACATAGATCTAAGTACTAAATGCCGTGGTTACGGTGGATTGAATCAGCTCTTACACTGGGGACATTGGGGCCCATCTCTGCTATAACTTTATGAAGCATTGTTTTGGTAAAACCTTTCTGAGTAATTTCTTCTTACGCTAAGCATGGACAGCAGTCTTGCACATGCCAGCAAGAAGCCTGGCACCGCAGCGCACCTGAAGAGGAAATACACTTTGGGAACAAAATAAACCGTGCCTATACAGTAGTCCTCAGTGGGGGCAAGATTCCCACCAACTAAAAAGCTTTGGAGCTGCAATTGCAACATGTGATTTGAACCTCCAGGAAAAAAAAAAAAAAAAACCAAAGAAAGAAACAAAAGAACACCAAAACACCCCCCCCACACCCCCCACACCCCCCCAACTTGCTATGTTGCATTGGTAGAACCATTTCTAAGGCCCATTGCATACCTAGTGCACTGCAGTGGCACATTTGGCATACAGGAAAGTGACCTGTATTCTCTCTACCTACCTTTCATTCCTTCTATACAGTCCTTGTAAACTGGTATCTGTTTGCACTGGTGTGAAGGGAGGGCTGCCATCAGCATGGATTTTAGAAGGTCAAAACTTTTCCTGTGCCTGTTAAGCCTGTTACTGCACATTTTTGAATCCAGCAGAAGGTAACATCATAAAGTAAGAACTTCATACTTCCTTTAGCAATATACTTTTTTTTTGCTTTTTCTTTTGCCTGGCACAGTGCAAGAATGATGTATATATGGAAGCAATGGAGATTAGTCTGGTGAGTTTAATGGGCAGTATGTTACTTTTTGCAATAGTACTTCTATACCATATGGCACACTCAAATGTTGGATTCTCTTCAGGTGGAAGTTTTTGATAGTTCCATGTATCAGAAGTGTCAGAAACTCTCAAGTGTTTGTTGATCTGGAGTAAATATAACCAATGACAGTGTTCTACTATTTTTTATTAAGGTGCTATGATGTTAATGGGATATAAACTTACTTTGCACGAGTCTGGGGTAAACACTTTCAGAAATTGCAGTGGACGAGCATATATATACATTCCCAGCGGGCAGGTGTGCATCAGCATGGCAAAAAGCAGTGTCCTCTGCTTCTCCTGAGCTTTTAGCACCGGGTGGAACCAATGCAGCCACACAGACAGAGATCCTATTCAAGCACGTGACCACCCAGGTTTCTGTCTGTGAGATGTGTGAAGGGTTATTCCTAGAGGTGGAAAGTGATTACAAGCAAGCCTGTGGGAGACGTGACCAGATTCATGAACTGCTCTGCTTGGTGGCAAAGCTGCAGGAGGAGGTGGGCAGACTGAGGAGTATTCAAGAGTCTGAGAGGGAGATGGATCAACAGAGCTGTACTCTGCCATCTATGATGCATGGAAGCCAACTCAGTGTGGACACTACAGAGGCGGGTCCTGGATCTGGTTTGTGCCAGGAGGAAGGCAGTATCACAAGGGATAAGACTGGGTGGAAAAAGGTTACAGCACAGAGCGGTAAGAGAAACCCCTCCTTACCCGCTATGTTACCCTCTAAGACATGCTTACAGAATAGGTACGAGGCCCTGGGTACAATAGATGAAGCACATAATGAGATAGAGGAGGAACCTGTGCAAGTAGTCTTGTGAAAGTCAGAGAGACCAATCCCACTGGTCAAAACTTGCGTTAAGACCAGTGCCAAGAAGAACCAATGGTGAGTTATGGACATTGGTGATTCCCTCCTGTGTGGAAGGAAACACCTGTTTGCAGACCAGACCCTCTTTTCAGGGAAGTTTGCTGCCTCCCTGGGGCCCAAATTAGGGACATCACCACAAGACTGAAGAGCCTAGTACAACCTTCAGACTACTATCCATTTCTGAGGTCAATCAAAAGAGACTTCAGAGCCCTGGGAAGAATGCTAAAAAATTTGGGAGCACGGGTAGTGTTTTCCTCAATCCTTCCAGTAATGAGGGGAAACTGGAAGAAACAGGCGAGCCCAGGATATCAATACCTGGCTCCAGGACTGGTGCCTATGCCAAAACTTTGGGTTTTTAAACCATGGAAGAGCCTTCAATACACAAGGTATGCTGAGGTGTCATGTCATCCACCTGTCCCAATGGGAAAAACGGGTTTTTGGATGTAAGCTGGTGGGACTGATCAAGAGAGTTTTAAATTCGAATTGATGGGGGAAGGGGATACCAACAGGATTGCAGAAGGTAAGCCAAGGGTTGGCATGGCATTGCCTGGGGGTGGCAATGCTAGTGGGAAGATTTACACTGCTCCTGGGAGCACGGAGGGCTCAGGAATGTATCTGAAATGCTTGTACACAAACGCACACAGTATGAGAAACAAATAGGATGAACTGGATCAGCTCCTGGAGTTATGATATCATTGGTATTAGTGAGACTTGGTGGAATGAGTCCCACAGTTGGAGTGATGGGATGGAGGGCTACAGGCTGTTCAGGAGGGATAGGCAGGGCAGGCAGGGTGGGGGTGTTGCACTATATGTAAGGGAGAGGTTTGACTGTACAGCTTTTGCAGTTAGTGATGATGTGGTTGAGAGCCTCTGGGTAAGGATGTAAGCACTGATGAGTTATCCTATAGGCAATTAGGAAAAATTTCTGGATTGGTAGCCCTTGTCCTTATGGGAGATTTCAACTTCCCAGACATCAACTGGGAATATCATACTGCTGTGACAAGCAGGTCTTGGAAATTCGTGAAGTTTGTAGGAGATAACTTCTTGTCATAGGTACTCAGTGAGCCAAATAGGAAAGATGCCCTCCTAGACTTGCTATTTGTGAATAGAGAAGGACTCTTTCCTTTCCTTTCCTTTCCTTTCCTTTCCTTTCCTTTCCTTTCCTTTCCTTTCCTTTCCTTTCCTTTCCTTTCCTTTCCTTTCCTTTCCTTTCCTTTCCTTTCCTTTCCTTTCCTTTCCTTTCCTTTCCTTTCCTTTCCTTTCCTTTCCTTTCCTTTCCTTTCCTTTCCTTTCCTTTCCTTTCCTTTCCTTTCCTTTCCTTTCCTTTCCTTTCCTTTCCTTTCCTTTCCTTTCCTTTCCTTTCCTTTCCTTTCCTTTCCTTTCCTTTCCTTTCCTTTCCTTTCCTTTCCTTTCCTTTCCTTTCCTTTCCTTTCCTTTCCTTTCCTTTCCTTTCCTTTCCTTTCCTTTCCTTTCCTTTCCTTTCCTTTCCTTTCCTTTCCTTTCCTTTCCTTTCCTTTCCTTTCCTTTCCTTTCCTTTCCTTTCCTTTCCTTTCCTTTCCTTTCCTTTCCTTTCCTTTCCTTTCCTTTCCTTTCCTTTCCTTTCCTTTCCTTTCCTTTCCTTTCCTTTCCTTTCCTTTCCTTTCCTTTCCTTTCCTTTCCTTTCCTTTCCTTTCCTTTCCTTTCCTTTCCTTTCCTTTCCTTTCCTTTCCTTTCCTTTCCTTTCCTTTCCTTTCCTTTCCTTTCCTTTCCTTTCCTTTCCTTTCCTTTCCTTTCCTTTCCTTTCCTTTCCTTTCCTTTCCTTTCCTTTCCTTTCCTTTCCTTTCCTTTCCTTTCCTTTCCTTTCCTTTCCTTTCCTTTCCTTTCCTTTCCTTTCCTTTCCTTTCCTTTCCTTTCCTTTCCTTTCCTTTCCTTTCCTTTCCTTTCCTTTCCTTTCCTTTCCTTTCCTTTCCTTTCCTTTCCTTTCCTTTCCTTTCCTTTCCTTTCCTTTCCTTTCCTTTCCTTTCCTTTCCTTTCCTTTCCTTTCCTTTCCTTTCCTTTCCTTTCCTTTCCTTTCCTTTCCTTTCCTTTCCTTTCCTTTCCTTTCCTTTCCTTTCCTTTCCTTTCCTTTCCTTTCCTTTCCTTTCCTTTCCTTTCCTTTCCTTTCCTTTCCTTTCCTTTCCTTTCCTTTCCTTTCCTTTCCTTTCCTTTCCTTTCCTTTCCTTTCCTTTCCTTTCCTTTCCTTTCCTTTCCTTTCCTTTCCTTTCCTTTCCTTTCCTTTCCTTTCCTTTCCTTTCCTTTCCTTTCCTTTCCTTTCCTTTCCTTTCCTTTCCTTTCCTTTCCTTTCCTTTCCTTTCCTTTCCTTTCCTTTCCTTTCCTTTCCTTTCCTTTCCTTTCCTTTCCTTTCCTTTCCTTTCCTTTCCTTTCCTTTCCTTTCCTTTCCTTTCCTTTCCTTTCCTTTCCTTTCCTTTCCTTTCCTTTCCTTTCCTTTCCTTTCCTTTCCTTTCCTTTCCTTTCCTTTCCTTTCCTTTCCTTTCCTTTCCTTTCCTTTCCTTTCCTTTCCTTTCCTTTCCTTTCCTTTCCTTTCCTTTCCTTTCCTTTCCTTTCCTTTCCTTTCCTTTCCTTTCCTTTCCTTTCCTTTCCTTTCCTTTCCTTTCCTTTCCTTTCCTTTCCTTTCCTTTCCTTTCCTTTCCTTTCCTTTCCTTTCCTTTCCTTTCCTTTCCTTTCCTTTCCTTTCCTTTCCTTTCCTTTCCTTTCCTTTCCTTTCCTTTCCTTTCCTTTCCTTTCCTTTCCTTTCCTTTCCTTTCCTTTCCTTTCCTTTCCTTTCCTTTCCTTTCCTTTCCTTTCCTTTCCTTTCCTTTCCTTTCCTTTCCTTTCCTTTCCTTTCCTTTCCTTTCCTTTCCTTTCCTTTCCTTTCCTTTCCTTTCCTTTCCTTTCCTTTCCTTTCCTTTCCTTTCCTTTCCTTTCCTTTCCTTTCCTTTCCTTTCCTTTCCTTTCCTTTCCTTTCCTTTCCTTTCCTTTCCTTTCCTTTCCTTTCCTTTCCTTTCCTTTCCTTTCCTTTCCTTTCCTTTCCTTTCCTTTCCTTTCCTTTCCTTTCCTTTCCTTTCCTTTCCTTTCCTTTCCTTTCCTTTCCTTTCCTTTCCTTTCCTTTCCTTTCCTTTCCTTTCCTTTCCTTTCCTTTCCTTTCCTTTCCTTTCCTTTCCTTTCCTTTCCTTTCCTTTCCTTTCCTTTCCTTTCCTTTCCTTTCCTTTCCTTTCCTTTCCTTTCCTTTCCTTTCCTTTCCTTTCCTTTCCTTTCCTTTCCTTTCCTTTCCTTTCCTTTCCTTTCCTTTCCTTTCCTTTCCTTTCCTTTCCTTTCCTTTCCTTTCCTTTCCTTTCCTTTCCTTTCCTTTCCTTTCCTTTCCTTTCCTTTCCTTTCCTTTCCTTTCCTTTCCTTTCCTTTCCTTTCCTTTCCTTTCCTTTCCTTTCCTTTCCTTTCCTTTCCTTTCCTTTCCTTTCCTTTCCTTTCCTTTCCTTTCCTTTCCTTTCCTTTCCTTTCCTTTCCTTTCCTTTCCTTTCCTTTCCTTTCCTTTCCTTTCCTTTCCTTTCCTTTCCTTTCCTTTCCTTTCCTTTCCTTTCCTTTCCTTTCCTTTCCTTTCCTTTCCTTTCCTTTCCTTTCCTTTCCTTTCCTTTCCTTTCCTTTCCTTTCCTTTCCTTTCCTTTCCTTTCCTTTCCTTTCCTTTCCTTTCCTTTCCTTTCCTTTCCTTTCCTTTCCTTTCCTTTCCTTTCCTTTCCTTTCCTTTCCTTTCCTTTCCTTTCCTTTCCTTTCCTTTCCTTTCCTTTCCTTTCCTTTCCTTTCCTTTCCTTTCCTTTCCTTTCCTTTCCTTTCCTTTCCTTTCCTTTCCTTTCCTTTCCTTTCCTTTCCTTTCCTTTCCTTTCCTTTCCTTTCCTTTCCTTTCCTTTCCTTTCCTTTCCTTTCCTTTCCTTTCCTTTCCTTTCCTTTCCTTTCCTTTCCTTTCCTTTCCTTTCCTTTCCTTTCCTTTCCTTTCCTTTCCTTTCCTTTCCTTTCCTTTCCTTTCCTTTCCTTTCCTTTCCTTTCCTTTCCTTTCCTTTCCTTTCCTTTCCTTTCCTTTCCTTTCCTTTCCTTTCCTTTCCTTTCCTTTCCTTTCCTTTCCTTTCCTTTCCTTTCCTTTCCTTTCCTTTCCTTTCCTTTCCTTTCCTTTCCTTTCCTTTCCTTTCCTTTCCTTTCCTTTCCTTTCCTTTCCTTTCCTTTCCTTTCCTTTCCTTTCCTTTCCTTTCCTTTCCTTTCCTTTCCTTTCCTTTCCTTTCCTTTCCTTTCCTTTCCTTTCCTTTCCTTTCCTTTCCTTTCCTTTCCTTTCCTTTCCTTTCCTTTCCTTTCCTTTCCTTTCCTTTCCTTTCCTTTCCTTTCCTTTCCTTTCCTTTCCTTTCCTTTCCTTTCCTTTCCTTTCCTTTCCTTTCCTTTCCTTTCCTTTCCTTTCCTTTCCTTTCCTTTCCTTTCCTTTCCTTTCCTTTCCTTTCCTTTCCTTTCCTTTCCTTTCCTTTCCTTTCCTTTCCTTTCCTTTCCTTTCCTTTCCTTTCCTTTCCTTTCCTTTCCTTTCCTTTCCTTTCCTTTCCTTTCCTTTCCTTTCCTTTCCTTTCCTTTCCTTTCCTTTCCTTTCCTTTCCTTTCCTTTCCTTTCCTTTCCTTTCCTTTCCTTTCCTTTCCTTTCCTTTCCTTTCCTTTCCTTTCCTTTCCTTTCCTTTCCTTTCCTTTCCTTTCCTTTCCTTTCCTTTCCTTTCCTTTCCTTTCCTTTCCTTTCCTTTCCTTTCCTTTCCTTTCCTTTCCTTTCCTTTCCTTTCCTTTCCTTTCCTTTCCTTTCCTTTCCTTTCCTTTCCTTTCCTTTCCTTTCCTTTCCTTTCCTTTCCTTTCCTTTCCTTTCCTTTCCTTTCCTTTCCTTTCCTTTCCTTTCCTTTCCTTTCCTTTCCTTTCCTTTCCTTTCCTTTCCTTTCCTTTCCTTTCCTTTCCTTTCCTTTCCTTTCCTTTCCTTTCCTTTCCTTTCCTTTCCTTTCCTTTCCTTTCCTTTCCTTTCCTTTCCTTTCCTTTCCTTTCCTTTCCTTTCCTTTCCTTTCCTTTTCTTTCCTTTTCTTTTCTTTCCTTTTCTTTTCTTTCCTTTTCTTTATTGTATTTTAAGTAGGTCCAGACTCCTCAGACTTACAGGAAATGGTGAATTTTTATTCACTATTTCTACTTTCAGTTACTTTGGGAATAGCTAAACTTCTGAAGATAATCTGTGTTTTTGTGCCTCAGTTACCTATAAGGAAATGAGAATGCTTTCATTTATCAATTTTGAAATGTATGAAAAACATAGATAAGTATTGTAAATCAGAAAACAGAGTACTTACCATAAGAGTCTCTTTTGCTACTTGTTACTATCCCTCTTGAAGACAGGACAACATTATGTAACAGTTTGGGGTTTTTTGTTAGTATTGATTTTCTCATTTTTCATTTGCTCTTCATATTTCCTGATACTCCTTCCTCGCATAGCTATATATATATATATACTTTTTCTCGTTACTATGATTTACAGTGGCTTTAAGAATAAAGGTAGTTGGGGGAAAATAATGATTTAATATATTTTTCCTTTTGCCTTTTTTAGTTTCATAACTAAAAGCAACAAAACAAACAATGAAAAAAAAAAAAAAAACAAACCCACAAAACCACTCCAACCATAAAAACTTGCAAGGTTTAATTCTGCTAGGTACATTTCATAACATAATAGCCACAGTATCATGTTTCTGATTTTCCATCACTGTTTTTGTTTTGATCACACAGAGGTACCTATTTTAGCGTGAATTGTTAAAGAGTCCATTAAAGAATAAAATAGCCATATAAATCAAATAGAAGTTTTCCTAACTTCAGTGTACTCTACCTGAGCCCATTGGCTAGATTTTAAATCCTGAACATTTCCTACATATAGCATTAGTTTTTATTGTAGTGAATAATATCTTATATTAAACATACAAGAATTATAGTTAAGAATTTCTCTACTCTTTCTTTAACTTTGACAGTAACTCTCTGTGTGGTCCTGGGCAAACTAGTTGAAGTTCCTATTTCAGTTACTTGCAAGATTGCAATGAAGTCTCGAGAACAATGAATATAGGCATATAAATGCTAATAATGCCCAAAGGTCTTGTGGCTATTGTACGTGAACAGGCCGTCATTTGATTTGTTGACTTTGTGAAGGCATTAACACTCAGACTTGTGGAACACCAACTTTCAGAGCATTCAGAGCTTTATTTCAAGGGTAAATTCCAAGAGGGCAGAATTTTACAGGCAAGTCTGGGAGCTTCTCCTTCACATTTGATTTGATATCAGACCTGTCCAGCCTGGTCTTCATGTGCTGCACTGTTTGATCCGTTGATTTGCTCACGCACAAAAAGTCAGAGAGAGTAAGAGCTATGGCTTGGTTACTTTAAGGCTGATGTATTAGACTTGTTGCTGATAAGTGGCGTTTTACATGTGGACATACAATGGCCAGGATTTCCTAGTATCTTATAATGATCCAGATTTCTCTATCTGGAAGTTAATGGCAAAATAAAAAACAAGAATATTTTGTAAGAAAATAACAACCTGTTATTTGCTGTCTATAGAAAAACACCTAAGCACGTTAGACTGAAACATAAATATGAAGGCCCAAAAGATCAGTAGAAACATATTCTGGTGTGAAGAATTAAATTACTGAATTTCTCAGTGCTATTTTATTTTTCTTTTGAATCCTTATGAACAGAGAGAGTATGGATTCCATACTGAATATAGATTAAAAAAAACTGCAAATAAATTTGAGGTATCTGTATGTAAGATTTTATGAGAACTTTTGCTCATCTTAGCATTTTTCTATCAAAGTATCCAAATCTCATCATATTCAATGAGTCTTAATTTGATCTAATACTTTAAAAAGATAATTATATTAGTGACTCTCATAACACAGTAATGGAGAGAAGCACTAATATGATACAGCACTAATTTAATTTGTTAGAAAGTGCAAATGTAAGACTCACATTCTGCTTTTTGTGAGAAATATCAGTGCTGTCTGCTCTTTCTTTCAACATTGCCTACAGGGGAAGCTTTGTTATTGAGCAACCCTAAAATTGCTACCAATATTTTCAATGGACAGCTGTTTCTCCAGTGAAGATAAAAGACTGGAAATGTCTAGCTATTTCAGAAATGAAGAAAACAGTAACATATTTTTTTACTTTTTTCTTTTTTTTCTTTTTTTTTTTCTTTAACGCGATGAGTTATTTAAGAACATCTAAAAGGTCCAAAGTATGATTTTCCACAATACATATACATTTTCAGCCTTTATTTTATTTAAACACATCAGTCAGTGATGTACAAGTGTAACTCTAAGACTGGTATACCCATATATATAGAATGAGAAATAAACTCCGCTTTATAGACTACAAAATTGATTATCTTTACCAAAACTTGATTCTTTTATAAAACAACTCAAGTTTGATTTTCTGAGTCACAGCTTTCATCATGGCTGTATAATACTTGCTAAAGCTGGGGGGAAGAAATGGGCGTAGTGCGGTTACGTGTCTACTTCCCCGAATCAGGAAATGGAATCTTCAGGTCCACTCCTCTGCTACAAAGAGTTCAATTTTTTATCTTGCAGTGATATCAAGAACACCCATTACTTATAGGTGCCTCTCCAGAAAGCACAGTTCTCCTTCTGGTCTGTGACAGATGCATCAGGTACCCATAGGAATCCTAGGAGCTATTAGACCTTTGTGCAGTGCTGTCCAGATCACACTTTTTTCGTCTTGCTTTTGACCTCTTTCATGGCTGAAAGAAGTAAATAGTATAAAAATTGCCACAACCCATCATCTACAAGCCAGTATCCCATCGTAAAAGATGAGGAGAGATGCACAGACATAGACCATCTGTGGTTTGTTGGTCTTAGGACTACTGCTCTGGGTCAATGAGTAGACCGTGCAAAGAATCCACATGCCTCTAGTTCTGATACAACCCCTTAATGGTGCAGATAA
The DNA here is from genome assembly GCF_000699105.1 of Pygoscelis adeliae. Lineage (NCBI taxonomy): Eukaryota > Metazoa > Chordata > Aves > Sphenisciformes > Spheniscidae > Pygoscelis > Pygoscelis adeliae. The sequence goes on from NW_008825617.1 coordinate 39,652, forward strand.
CTTACTTCCTTCAAAGACCTTTCTTAACGCTTTTTGATTTTCCATGGGTCAGTGCAACATGTTGCTTTTCAGACTTTTTTTTCTCCTTAGATACCTTTTTGCTGCTATTTCTGCCTTACTGTGTGAGAGGATTGCACATGCTATTACAGTGTTTTCAGCCCCATTATGAATGTGGGAGCTGTGGGGATAAAAAAAATGTACAACACACTTATTCCTTTAGTGTTGTTAGCTACTGAAGGAAGGGTAAAGAGGCAATAGGGTACACAGGGGAACTTGGGAGATGTCAGTTAAGATAAAGAAGCTAAAACCTCATTAGTTCCTCCTGTATCCCCCTCTGGCAAGTTCTGAGTATCTTCTGCTTCTCCTATTTGGCATGCAAGTCCATTCTTCACAAAAGAAGGTACAGAAAGGCCTTAGCAGGGCTGCATCATCATTGGCAACACTTTCATACATAAGGTACCTCAGTTATATGTAAAAAGAAAATAAGTTTAGGGGAAGATAATTAATAAAATGAGGAAGAAATTATAAAATGGAGGTTGACAGGAAACTGGATGAATAGAGACTGAGAAGAGTCGTAAAAAACCAGAGCAGAACTGGTGATATAGGAAAGAGGAAAGAGTTGGAAAGTAGAAAAAAGATTTTCCTGAAAAAAAAAACTTAGGAACATCAACTTCACAAGTAGGGGCTGATGTGAGAAATAATTCAATTATTTCTATGAATCAAGTGAGATGGCTGGATTTTTAAAAGGATTTGACATAATTCTTTCTAAAGTCTGTTCCTTCATTACATTTCCATTTCATCAATGAAAACTCATGTCTTTCAAATACTTTTCTCTTAATATGAGGGCTGGACATGAAAACCTGTTCTGTTTTGTTTTTCAGATCTGTTTTTACAGAACGGAATACAATTTATACTTTTTTTCTGGTGCTGCTCTTTATTAAACCTACTACAGTATTATTTTTTCCTTCTCCATTTCTTCTTGCTCTACTATTTGATTCACAAATGACTGAACAGGAAAATCTCAACTTTTCCTTGCTTCTCATTAATTTAAACCTACAAAATTGATTCAGAACTTCTTAGGCACATTCTTAATTTCCTTACTTCAAAGTCTTACACTGAAATTTTAGCCATATGTTAGTAACAATTGGAGTTTAAAAGTAGCAACTTTAAAAAGATTGGGACAGAGGGGGCTATGACATTTCTTGTTATAAACAGGGGAGTAGGAAAAATCCCATACAATATTATTGACTGACTAGAGACTGACAAAAATGTAAGTGGTAGACTTTATTGTCAATAGATATGGTTATGAAGTGGTGGAGGTGAGTGGGATACTGCTGTTCATTCTGCCCACGGTTCATAACCTCTGGCAAAATACTGTATTCTATTGATACTTCATGTAAGCTAGTAGGCATGAAGACAGGGTGCAGAAAAAAGCATTTGTACAGATATTGTTATAAAAGAGACTACTGATTGCTGAAATTTACATGAAGAGATTAGGATCTCACTCAACTGGTTTGCAATGCAGCATACAGAATGCAGAATGTAAAAGAATACTTTGTTTTGGCATAAGCATTTCCTAATATTTTTGTTTATCCACAGTTCCTAGATATGTAGGTATCTATTTTTCCCTGCAGTCTACTTTACATATTGCTAATCTGTAAGGCGACAATAAAACACCGTGCAATACAGTGTTCTGGAAGATAACAGTCAACTTACTAATCAGTAATTGTTGTCCTTTGCTCTTCACGTCCTTCAAGTATTTCTATGGTTGTTGCTAAGTCAAATTTATGAAATATATGAAAATGCTTTTGCAAGAAATGGAAGTGATTCAGGTATTTTTAGAATGTCATATTCTAAGTTTAAGCATGTGGGCCAATAAAACATATTTCTTACCTGAAAATATATGAAGGAAAAAAATTTATTTGATTCATCTTTTGACTTATTCCAGTGGGTAGATATTGAAAAATTATATATCTCTGGTCTTTTATGTTCTGTTATTGCTGAGAGGAAGACTGAAAAAAGTACACCGATTTGAAGTAGGAATATTGAGATGTGGGATGATTTTTGGAATCTTATGTGAGTTCATTTCCACGTGTTGAATTGACCCCAAGAAATGTTTTGACTCATGCACAAATAGTGCATAGTTCAAAGACTTTTATCTCCTATAAAACATTCTTCTTGGCTGAAGAAAACCATTCAAAAATTTCAAAATGTACCATTTCATCATTTAAACATCTTTGGAGCTATAATTCTTTTGAATTTTCAAATTTATAATTATTTACTAGAAAATCTTTAAATAAATATTTTCTGTTATAAAATAATGCTACAATCTTTGTAATGCCTACTTTTTCCCTGAATCTGGAAAATAACCATCTAAAAAATTAATATTTCTAATCAAGTGATGTCCTGGTTTTGGCTGGGATAGAGCTAATTTTCTTCCTAGTAGATGGTACAGTGCCGTGTTTCGGATTTAGGAGGAGAACAAAGTTGATAACGCACTGATGTTTTAGTTGTTGCTAAGTAGTGCTTACACTAGCCAAGGACTTTTCAGCTTCCCATGCTCTACCGACTGAGAAGACTGGAGGTGCACAAGAAGCTGGGAGGGGGCACAGCCAGGACAGCTGACACAAACTAGCCAAAGGGATATTCCCTACCATGTGACGTCATGCTCAGTACATAAACTGGGAGAAAGCTGGCTGGGGGAGCTGCTGCTCAGGGACTGGCTGGGCATCGGTCAGTGGGTGGTGAGCAATTGCATCATGCATCACTTGCTTTGTATATTATTATTATTATTATTATTATTATTATTATAATATTTCAAGTATTAAACTGTTCTTATCTCAACCCACGAGTTTTCTCACTTTACTCTTCCAATTCTCTCCCGCATGCCCCTGGGGCGGGGGCAGTGAGCGAGCGGCTGTGTGGTCCTCAGTTGCCAGCTGAGGTTAAACCATAACGCCTTGGCTGCAAGGGGAACCAACAAGCGGAGTTGATGATAAATTCTGTCTGTATTGATAAATCCACAGAGAAATGTGGGCACCAATCTGTACTTCTGGGCCAAATTTTGGACTTGTACCTTGAAGGCTATTGTCTGATTCTAGATATGTCTAGATGTCGGAGAATGGAAGGGGAGAAAAAAGAGAAAAGGAGCTGTAGCCAGAAAAGCAAAGTAAAATAGACACTTTAAGTGTGTTCACAATTCTCTCTCTCTCTTTCTTTCTTTCTTTCTTTTTTTCTAAATCAAGTCATCCAAATCCAACTTAGAAACTTAAAATAATTTTCAGATAATGACTCAGATAATGACTATGATTCATCTTATCCAAGTTCAGTTCTCACAATCTGTTAGTCATATAAACTTCCAGGGTGTCGTGGTTTAACCCCATCTGGCAACTAAGCACCACACAGCTGCTAGCTCACTCCCCCCTGGTGGGATGGGGGAGAGAATTGGAAGGGTAAAAGTGAGAAAACCCATGGGTTGAGATAAAGACAGTTTAATAGGTAAAGCAAAAGCCACGCACGCAAGCAAAGCAAAACAAGGAATTCATTCCCTACTTCCTGTCGGCAGCCATCTCCATCAGCAGGCAGGTGTTCAGCCATCTCCAGGAAAGCAGGGCTCCATCACACGTAACAGTTACGTGGGAAGACAAACGCCATCACTCCGAATGTCTCCCCCTTCCTTCTTCTTCCCCCAGCTTTATATGCTGAGCATGACATCATATGGTATGGAATATCCCTTTGGTCAGTTGGGGTCAGCTGTCCCAGCTATGTCCCCTCCCAACTTCTCGTGCACCCCCAGCCTACTTGCTGGTGGGGTGGTGTGAGAAGCAGAAAAGGCTTTGACTCTGTGTAAGCACTGCTCAGCAATAACAAAAACCTCCCTGTATTATCAACACTGTTTCCAGCACAAACACAAAACATAGCCCCATACTAGCTACTATGAAGAAAATTAACTCTATCCCAGCCAAAACCAGCACATAGGGGTATCAGAGAGAGACAGTAATTTCTGAAAAGTAATTAACTCTGTTTTAAGGTAGATGCTCCACGGAGGTATGAAAAATTGCTTTCTGGTGGTTCCTGTATTTGCATAGGGGTCTCAAATCAAATGTCCAGACATAAAGATCTAGTGGGATTTGTGATGCCCCACAGTATGTCAGACATCTTCACAGAACTGACAATAATGAAACAGGGTTTATGGGAATCACACACTTCTGAAGGAATAACTGGATGGTAGGTGGGATACCCTAAAGCACTTCAGTTATCACTAGACACCTATCTGTGGGGAAACTTAAGTGAATCCAAGGAGCCTAGATAATTACCTCAGATTGGATGCTTAACTCTCCAGAGGGTTAAACAAACCAGATTAATTCATGTTCATTTGGCTGTCTACAGTGATTATTTGACATGTGAACTGAATGTCTAGTTATCATTATAGTCAATAGAGATCTAAGATTCATCTCACTGATGTCATTTAGGATCTTTAGAATATCTCACTTGACTTTCAGTTGCTACATGAGAAAGATTTAGATCTCCCATAGGTTTTGTGTCATTTTTCTCAGATCGATATAGATATGTCCAGTATCCTAGGGCACGTCAATAACATTTCACACTGATCTGTGGGCAACCTATTTTAGTCCTAGATCTCCATTAACTACAATGAAAGTTTATGAGCCCTGCTTATATATACCTGTAGACAACTAATCTAGATATCATAATCTGGTGCTGAATACTGTCCTAAATGTATAAATTTAAATACAATTAATTACATTCTGTGTTTCAGATTGTATGTCATAACCCTTTTCAGGCTACAAAAGGTGGTTGTCACCCCAAATTATGTCATGACCTTTGTCAAATAACTTTTCAGCGTAATTTCTGAGGCAACTTTAATGACAGCCTTTGATCAGTTGTTTTTCAGATAAATTTCACTACAGTATTCTTTTTTTCCTCATTTTCATTAAGAAGACAGCAGCCAAGTTACTTGCCTGCAGCCCAATGATAAACATCATAATAAAAACACATCTGCAAAGATTGTAATGGTTTATTATAAGCACTACAATGTGAATTACATACATTTTAACAAGTCCCCAATTATTTACGTAATATTTTTAAAGCCTTAACTTATCAGTAAGTAATATGAAGTTTAAAGAATGCTGAAGGCTCTTATCCTGCACATATGCATACTATTTTTAGCCATTTTAGCCACTTAATTAATACAACCCCTCACTAATGTGTTAAGCAAGGAAAAGTGAGCTGAGAGTGACAGCAAGGCAGGCAGGCCAGTGTCCTTATGGATTGACCTGCAGCATCCGAGCAAGAAGAGCAGAGCAGGGCTGGTGGTGGTAACCGGGGTCGGCCAAGAGTCCTGCCATCGCTAGACAAGGTGATGGTGATGAGGCAGGTCAGGCCCAGCAAGACACAAGGGCTGGCAGAGACAAGGACAGCCCAGGCAAGGAGCCAGGGTAAGGGCCTGAGCTGAAAGAGTCGGTGGGAGAAAGCCCTAGGTGTGGCTTCTCATGGCTCTTCTCCCAGCAGTGTGGTTCAGCTGCACCATATCAGAGCTGACCTTGAACACAAGTAAGCAAAGTCCTGGCAAGAAGAAGCCCTTGCAGGACAGGATTACAGACAAAGACTGTCACAGCCTGATCAGGGCAATCACAGCCTGTTGGTGCATTCAGGACTCTGATATCATTGCCATATACATTTTCATAACAGAGTGGAGGACTCCGTAGAGCAAAATATAGTGATTTCAAATCTGATTTCCATTGAATGAATAAATATTTAAAATATTCATAAATAAACATGTAAATATATATATGTTTTTATGTAATAAAAATGAGCTCAGAATTTTTATTCTAATATTGACACAAAAATTATAATTGAACAAATTATCATATCTGAACAGTCAGCTTAACTTTTAAATTTCATCCTTTTTGCTCCTCTTACATTAATGATAAAAACAGATAACATTTTTCTCTAAGGCCACAATGTATGGATCAAACTAAGGCCACATCAGCTACAGGGGAGAGTTGAAGGACTATAGATTCCCTGTTTTTTGCTTATACAGGTCAGAAACCTGGCCAGGGTGTGCTGCAATACCTCCATGTCTTGTACACTAAATAGCCTTTTTGATGAAATAAAGACCTAGGAAGGAAGAAAGAAGAAAAGAGATGAAAGGAGGCTTGGCAGTACACGGTTTAGGAATAGTTTCAGTTTATACGCACATAAAAGTGAAGGTCTTGTATCACTGATAAATAACTACTTTCAGTCTAGGTTTATATTCAATAGTGATTGATGGTTTTGACTGTAGTTATTTGCCATCTTTTTGTTTCTCTCTCCCCTCTCAATTTCTTCCTGTTTCTTTATTGCCCTTTGTTTCCTTCATCCATTCCAGATGTTCCTCCATTTTCAGGGGTTTCTTCATTCTCTTCCTGTGTTTGAAACACTCCTTTTGAAGATGGTGACCACTTAGTCTACCTCACTTGTTTCAAATATGTTCTTCAAATGTCATTTCAGATGGTACACTACGTAAGATGGACAAGAAATAAAATGCACCAAATACAAACGCAGAAAATTATGCAAGATTATTATATTGTTCATAGAATAACCAGATAGATTACTGTCCTTACATGGTCTCTTCCTTATGAGGAGAAGCACTGTGCCTTATTCTGGCATTGAATATCCTGATGTTTTTTAGTAGAGAAATATCTCTAAAAATCAGAACTTGTGTTTTCAGAGTACAGATAAACCTTTTGTGGAGGAGGCATTACTGTAATTATTGTGAGGTACATACATAGTCCGTATCACTACAATAATAGTAATAATAATAATAATTCATTGATGAGTGTTTTGCTTTTACTGTATGTTTGTAATAAATAATAGATTATGTCTTAATGAGCTCCCAGTATAACACATACCTAGAAATACATATAACACACCTATATAATGCTTAGCCTTGGAATGATATAAACCACAATATTCCCAGATTAAACTCCTGTTGAACACAGATAAATGTAAGTATTCACATTTAATTTATACCCTTGATTTCTGAGAATGACATCTCAATATTTTGACATCAGTTCCCACTTATTACCATGTCAGCTCCAGAAAAACTGTGTCAGAAAAGGTAATACTCCAGACAATCTAGTTAAAATGACAAAATTCAAAAAGTTATTCCTTCAGGATAATCAAACATATATATAGATAATTACTATTCAAAGACGTCAGTAAAATGTTAATCTGACTTCTCTACTATGAATCTTAAGCCCCTATTAAGATATGATTGTTTTTCTTGTAGCAGGGATCCTAGATATTTGAAGAAGGATATGGCAGATCACAGAACTTCTCTATACTGAAAGCCAGTACAAGCGATGTCACACGGGAGCTCTCAAATATAAAGTGCTCCACTTCCCTCCTTCACAATGTCCATGTTCTTTTATTTTCTAGAAGTATCTAGAATCTACAGGATTGTAGTCCTGTCTTAACTGAAGGAAATTTGGTTCACCTCTGTTCTAACATGGATGTAAGATAGCAGAAATCATGCTCCTTTCTGGAGACATTTACATTCAAGGCTACAAACTGCCCTGGCACACCTGGCCATGACAGTAACATAGTCTGTTAACACATTCACAAATAAAATGAGAGAAATTTGAGTATTGAATTGTTGGTAGGTAGGTTTTTTGGTTTTTTTTTAGTAAAACATACCAACAAAGCTACATTACAATAAAATAGTAATTAATCACGTGAAATACAGCTGTTTGTTTTTAACCAAAATAAATCAGCCCCCCAGCAGCAGAACATATGTACCAATTAGCTGTCATATCATAAAATCATAATATCACCATGGTATTCATTGTTTTCTGCTCACATGCTGTTATGTTCCTAATCCTACTTCAATACTACATAAAGCCAAAATATCCACTGACTTAGACAGAAACGATGTCAGGTCTCCACACATGCCTTGTGTGGCTAAGATGCAAAACACTGTGATGGACTCTTCCTTATATAGAGATGATTCTTTTGATATTGCAGAGTCCTTCAAACATCAGTGTCAGATAAGTTGAGCAGCATTCTCATTTCACCAAGGCACAGCAAAAGATTAATATAAAGAAGGTCACCAGTAACAATTTACTGTACATCATTCCTAACGCATTTCACAATTTTAACCTTGAGACATGACACTTGATGCAATGTCAGATGCCACAATAAGAAAAAATATTCCTCACAGCAAGCCTCAGGCCACTTATTGGTAATTGGTTTCATGAACATTTAGAAAGTGATGAAATCATTTTGCCCATTTATATTTGAAATGCCTATCTCAAAAAGCATATTGGTCTACTAGGCAGTGTACCGTCATGTCAAGTGTTCCATTTATTTTTGGAAAGTCATCATCATAATCTAAACTGCTATGCACAAAATCTTACTTATGGGCAAAGAAGCAGCACAGTTTATACATACTTAAAGCCAAAAATTTATTGCTAGTATAAGTGAAATCTTAAGAATCTCATAATAATTAGTCCAGATCTAGTTGTTACAGAAAAGGAAGAACAACAATGCAGTTAAAATTGTTACGTACACACATTATTTTCTATCCCTCTTTCCCAATGTTATGCTTGCCATTCCACTGTCTCGCAGGGTCATAAGATTGGTGGTTAGCTTGGTGATAGTGGGGTATTGTGAAGAGTCATCAGCACCTGGAGTCTTTTGTCAAGAGAAATACGATAGCTGTGTTAATGGTTTCTTCTTCCTCACTCCAGGGTCCATTTGGGGTCATTTAAAATGTTTGCTAACACATTCTACACCTTTCTCTTTCTTCATGGTGGTCTGCATCTCCATGTTACATATGAATTTACTATATATGGTGCTTTTTGCATATGTTAGATATTTGGTCTTTGTTCTCTCTGTTACTCCTAAGACCACCTTTGTCCAGCTTTGCATTTCTGTTTGAAATCCAGGTTTGCATTTCTGTAACTGTCTGTGGACCATGGACTCTCCCAATTCTCTCCCTCATCCCACCGCGGGGGGAGGGAGGGAGCGAGCGGCTGTGTGGTGCTCAGTTGCCCACTGAGGTTAAACCAAAACATGGACTTATATTGATTTTTTTTTCTTAATATTATAATGACAAAGACATTAAAGAGATACTCTATGTCAATTTGTCAGTCCTTTGAATGATGCTCTTCACTTTGAGTATATCAGTCTTTTAGTATGTTTATTCTGTTATTACTTTATTAACTTCTGTGTAATTGATTACTTTTGACAGATTAATATTATTTCGTCTTTCTTCTTTCTATATAGAGAAATATAAACATAAAATACAAATAAATTGTAGTCCAAAGAAGTTCTCCTCAAGTGTATGGTCAACAGACTCCTTTGTTTACCATGAGGTACCTATGTACTCTTATACTTGGTCTGGGCACCCTCATCATTGTCCTTTGGACTGTGGTCCACTGGACTGTGATTCAGATTCATTAATCGATCTTGTTCAGGCAGCTGAAGAAATTACCTCCCCCAAAGCCTTTCTTGCCTACCGCTTTACCCTTCTCCCAGATTTTCATTTTATTGTCTTGGTTACTGTATAGAACAAGTATGCATGTAATTAAATAATATTTGGTGTACTAAAATTTAGCTGAAATTGGAAACAAGATACATTAATAATCCAAATTTAAGTTTGTTGCAAACTAGGAGCAGACACTATTTTGTTCATGTTTTCTTCATAAAGAGGAAGCAGTGCCATAGAAAAACTTGGGATACACTGGTGGATATATTAATTTTTTCAGCCTTATGAACTAACTTTGCCTAATATGTCACGTCTCTTAGTCGTCTTCATCTGCAAAAATAGCCATTATTTCCACACATGTTAAGTTGAATATATGCTTAGCTGTATAAGCTTTTCTCACAGAAAGAAAAGCCTGACTGTGCTACTACCTACAAACTGATCAATTTGTTTACTCTCTACATAATTCATGTGCCTGTGTCTGTGCATGGTACAGTTGAAGGCCCTTTTATTTCTCATTAGCAGGCAAAGTATAACTTCAAACAGAGCAGAATATTTGACATAATCACTCCTTTGTCTTTCTTAGAATGTGCTCACTTTTAATGTTAAGAAACCTCACTCAAAACTCAAGAACTAAACAAAATTATTTCCCATTTGTTTTTTATATAATCCAGACTGTCATTTAGATGCTGATGGTTTAGCTACATGGATTTTCTTCCTCAGAACTTCATAAGACATAAATTAAAGGTTATAAGAAGTTGAAATAAACCCACATATTTTTGCATGTGTATTTAACCACCAAATTTTAAGCAAAACCCTGATGGAATTAATCTCTTGTATTCTCCTACATAGCCAATGGAGAAGAATTAGCAACTCTGAGATTTGATGCAGATTTCAGGTGAGCAGAACTGTCTTTTGAAAATCTTTCTCTTGCTTTCCATTGGCATCATACTAAATCTCTTACAGCAGCTTTTCTGACAGATACATTGGTGAGACTAGTTTGGAGCAAAGATGGCAAATACTGTACTAAAAAATAGTTTTGTTACTTTTAAGGTTACTGTGAAGCACAATCATGTCAGATCAACAGATGACACAACACAGACAGATGGTCAAAACATGAAGTAGTAAGTATTCTTTGGCTAAATGTTTGTGTGTTTATTCTTACACTTTGATGAAGACAGGCAGTAGTACTATCAATACACTAACTCTAGAAGACTTAAGACATCAAAAATATTTTGTACTATAATGAAAATAGACACATCATCCAAAATGTAGTTACTTTAAGAGTGAAACTTCAAATTATTGAGTTATGCAGTAGATTGTTCTCGTCAAAAACTTATTACACCCTTTTATATTAAATATTTGTAGCTGTTGAATATAACGTTTATATGCTAACTATGAATAGGGTCATAACACGTAGTAACTTACTCAAGCTTTTCTGTCAAAAATCCAAAGATGTCAAAGGTTATATGATGAAAGGTTGAGAAATACCAGAAAATAAGATATTGTTTTTTTCTGACCTGAGTCTCATGATCTGGCTGAGAAGGCCAAATCAAGCACATGTGAGGCACAGATTGAATTATAAGGAAATGCAGTTCTGCTACCAACAAAATCTTCAAGACATCTTTTCTGGGACGTATAATACAGAATAAATTGTCTCCTTAGGAGTTTTAGAAATGGAATGTACTCTAAAACCTCTACAATCAAAACTAAAAATGCCATGATGGAGTTATATTATTTTTTAAAACTTTAATCTATAACAGTACTGTTTTGTTGCCTTAGGCTATCTTGAATTGTTCTTAAACCACTTCATTTTAATTGGTCAGAGTTGTTGATGTAATTTTCTAAATGGCAGGATCTAGGGATAAATTCTGCTCTTGTTTCACTGTTTATCTTCATGATAATGGGCAGACATTAATAAGAATGACTGTTACTTATATTCAGCAATGTCTGCTTTCATTTTTATTCCATTCAGGAAGATAAATCCAATATTTAGTCTGTTGTACTCCTCTTATGGTTTCTATTTGCTCTGGGGACCAGAAGAGGAGGTTGTCATTTCCTTTCTGGCTAGTGTTCACTATTATCTGCCATTAAGGTCCTTCAGTTACAATATTTGCAGGTAGAAATGAAATCTGTCAGATGATTTTTTTTTCTTTTTTTTTTTCCCTGCAGCTTGGTATTTTACAAAACATTTTTAAAGGTTCCTGTGTTTTGCATCTGCTCACATGACCTGTAAAAGTCAATAAAGTTCTCTATAGGAAATTAAATCACAAATAATTCCATTAAAATAATTATTGCATTTGAGAGGAAATTCTGAGCAAGTCTGACTCTTCTTGCTCATGGAAACCATAACTTTATTGAAAAACACTCCACAAATCAGCTTCAGATATGTAAAAGTTAAATGTGTAGATTTAACTCAGTCACTCTAGATCTTTTCGTAGTCAGTGAGAAGAAGGAATCTCCATAGGACCACCTCTCATTTAATAAATATGAGTCCACTGGCTATAAAGCTTTCAGGGACTATAAAGCTAAGTTAGACCTATAACTTTTGAGCATCTAAAATTGGGTCCAATTTTCTTTTATTCATGTTGTTAAATTATTTTTACACCTATAAGCAGTGACTATGAAACATGAAGCTAGGATTCCATCATCAAAATGTGCAATTTGAGAGCTGGAACCAAAGATAAGGTCTGTATTTTATTTTACATGGTATTTCTTCAGCATAAGGTGGGCGGGAAACATCTTGAGCATAAAGGCATATATGTCCAGGATGACTAAATTCAGGGTTTGTTGAAACCTAGATATTTCAAATTATTTTTCCTTCCAAAATCAGAAGCCTAATATTGTGCTACATAGCATTCAAAGTTCAACAACTTTATTTCTTTAGTAAGACTTGTGTGTCTTCAGCAAGCAGAAGCATAGTAAATCAGATCTGTGTTAGGAAACAGACTTGAGACCCTAGAATAAGGACATTTAGTTTATATTCTGACATGAGCACCCATGCTAGCTTTCCCCACCTATTCAATAGAATATGCAAGAAAGTCACTGATACAGGTGTCTATATTATAGCAAGATAACATATTTGACATGCTTTACAAATGAGAATGAGCTTGGAGTGCTCTTGTGAGCAGATGTAAACATAAATACTATATTTAAAGTCTTTTTTTTTTCTTTAAAGGATGTTATTACGTCATAAATCACACCCTTTGTTCTATCATATATTTGATTGTATTTAGCTGAACCCATGTGAGCACAGGAAAGAGATGAACAAAATGTAAAAATTATGAGTGTGAAAACTTGAAAGTGCTTCACTTCAGTGGCTGAAAGTGTTTCATTAGTGTAAGCTAAAGAGATACCTATTTCTTCTTCCTCAAATATTGTATTTTTAATTGAATTCTAGCTAAATTGCAGTTTTTGCCTTACAGTAGAAAGTTATTTTCTTAATAGGAAATATGTGTACTATGGCCCTATTTGCAGAAAGAACAATCCTAGACTCCAGTCCTAAATTGAAGATGCTTTCTTAAAAGCACAAGAATTATTCCTCACAACCTTTGATATCTGCTATCCACAGAGCTCAAGAGATTGGGTGTGATCAAGTAATCTTGCACCAAAATGTGATTTCTAAGCAAAACAAGTTGCAAAGAAGTTCTATGAAAATTAGTTTGTAATACTTCAAAATAGAGTATTCCTTGCCCATTCCAGTTTTTAGTGTTTATTATATACTTTTGTTTTAATTATGATTATCTTTTGAAACATTTAGAGGTAATTTGAGTCCCTTTTATTGACCCTTCCCAGTTTTCCAGATTAACCATGAACCTAAGACAAAACAAGCATTTGTACTACACAATGATTTTAGTAAAAGAAAACCCTGTCATAATACTCTGGAAGTAAAAGCATGAATAAGTTCCAAATTCTTTGTCTCAAAATTAACTTAATATTAAAACAATAAAGATTAATCCTGTTTGGCCTGTTGCACTTAGGTTGGAGTCACTTTCATTATCCTAATAATTATATATAAAATTACATATTGGCTTGTTGGTTTGGGCTTTTTTTTCATCATTGGCTATAAAAATATTAATATTTTTTACATTTGTAAACATAATCTGTAGATTTTTTTAATATATTATGGCAATATATATACTCCACCCAATGAATTTCAACCCACAATGAATAAGATGCAGAGTAAATCTATCATCAATTGTGTTCTCTGTCTCCAGTTATGACTCTATGAATATTAGTGGAGCTGTAACTAAAGAGGAAATGTTTTCTAGATCAATAGAATATTTTGAGAAGGTATCAATTAGTGATCAATAGCTTTATGTCTATTTCAAATAGATACAAATATTTAGAGAGAAGTCTCTGAATGTCTTCCAACACGGCTGTTCAATTAACGAAATGTTTACACGGCTGCTATAGGTACAAAACTCAATGACTTTGGAATCTGACATTTTTTCAGACTCTATGTTTCATGCTCCATATCAGAAAATCAAAGCAAAAGGTTTATTTTCAACAGTATTATTCTAGGAAGTTTTTTTCTGGAAGAGAAGTTAATTTCCAGCTCTTGTAATTCAAAAGGAAACCTTCTGAGTCAAAGATAAATAGAAACCATGCTGTTTGAAACAGCTAACAACCTTAAACTAGTATTGATTAAAAGGGAGTGCTTTAACAGAGAGTGAGCTTCATTATTTTTGAAGATTTATTTTAAATCACTCACGCATAGAATTTGTGTCCCAGTTTAACACATGAGAGAGCCATAAAAATACTGTTGATTCTTTTCCTCCTTTTTTTTTCTTTTTCTTAAATGTATTTGCTTTAACTCCAAACTACGAGACACTTTGACCTTTGTGTTTCTTAAATTCAAGGCTAAGAAACCATTTCTTAATGTGTTTTGCTAAGAACCATATTCACTGTCTGTTTGCAGTTGCATTTGTGTTTTTTATTGAAGGAGACCAAACATATACAGGTTCCCCAGAGCCTCCCTATTTAGTTATCTTCACTGTTGCTAATTGATTTTTTGCATACCTATAGCAAACCACGTAGCCAACCTTTTCTTCCTACAGAACTGACAGACTTCTGGAGAGTTCTCTCGACTCTGGTTATATTTTAAACTATATCTACACTGCTAAACATGTCCATGCTAAAAGGACACATTTGTGTGTATGGAGGAAGGAGACAAAGCCCTGTGCTCCTCTGTAAGATCTGCTGACTGATACACAGAACAATTTTCCTGGACGCCTATTTGTAAAATAAACAATGATAGTATGGCTCAAGGAACTCTTCATAAAAACACATTTGTACTGGGCTTGCATGGCAAGGTTTTGGTAGCGGGGGGGCTACAGGGATGGCTTCTGTGAGAAGCTGCTAGAAGCTTTTCCTATGTCCAACAGAGCCAATGCCGGCCGGCTCCAAGATGGACCTGACACTGGCCAAAGCCGAGCCAACCAGCGACGGTGGTAGCGCCTCTGTGGTAACATATTTAGGAAGGGGAAAAAAAATGCCGTGCAACAACAGCAGCAGAGAGACGAGTGAGAACTTGTGACAGAAACAACTCTGCAGACACCAAGGTCCGTGAAGAAGGAGGGGAGGGCGAGGACGTGCTCCAAGTGCCGGAGCAGATATTGCCCTGCATCCTGTGGCGAGGACCATGGTGAGGCAGGCTGTCCCCCTGCAGACCATGAAGGATCACAATGGAGCAGATATCCATCTGCAGCCCATGGAGGACCTCACGCTGGAGCAGGTGGATGCCCGAAGGAGGCTGTGATCCCATGGGAAGCCCAAGCTGGAGCAAGCTCCTGGCAGGACCTGTGGCCAGTGGCGGGTCTGTCTTGGAGCCGGCTGGCATTGGCTCTATCAGACAAAGGGGAAGTTTCTAGCAGCTTCTCACAGAAGCCACCCCTGTAACCCCTCCACTACCAAAACCTTGCCACGCAAATCCAATACAACATAAACTGAGAAATTTTATTATATTTTTATATTAGTGAAATGAACACTAAATATCTTCATTCTTTTCAACGTATTTAAACATGTTTGCTTATAAATGTTTTCCTTGATCATTCAGAGAAGAAAAAATTATAGTTTTTATATGATGTTTTATAACAATACAGTTACAAATATTTTGTATTATTATTAAAAATATTAACAACAATTATTATCATAATATACCATCTGGACCACCTTATTTCTGATTAAATGTTTACCTGTTGTATTAGTTTTTCTTCCAGTTGTCCTCTGGAATGCTAGAAATAGGTTTGTGTTTCTGCTTTGCCTTTGTTTCTATATATGATCAGAAGGTGAGACTCCAGGATGTCTCCATGTATTTATTATATGTATTAACTTATACAAAAGAACTCATTGTCCTGATTAGAGGTTGTAGTAAATAGTGCAGTAGAGCTCCTAAATAATCACTGTAGATAGTAAAACTGTAGGTTTCACCTGTCTCTGGATTCTTTATCCAAGCAGTGAAAACACTATATCAAGAATGAAGCAACGTCCCATTTGGGATTTCTTTGCTGCAAATTTTTAACAAAAATTTAAATAGGAGGAGGACAGAGAACAAACTAAAATGCTGGAGACTCAAACACTCACATTGACTATTTTTAATTTCACTTTGTTTTGGATCATCCCAACTAAACCTTTTCAAGAGAAATACCAGGTACACTTTGGGGACAGTTCTTTCAAATGACTTCCCAAAAGGAGCTGTTGATGAAACTCCTCTGCCCTAAGTTTTCCTTTAACACTTTCAGCAAACTGCATTCTCAGATATGCCCTCATGCCTTTATGCTAAAAGTTATGCTGTTTAACCAGCTCTTAATTTCATGCTCTAAGAACAACAATCCAATGAGCAGCCATACATCATTCATGTTATTTTGCACAGTGTCATAAGAAACAAAACCAAAACAAAAAAAACTTACAAACACATTGTTGTGGTTTCACTTATCAGGCAGCTAAACACCACAGAGCTGTTTGCTCAACACACACACACACACACACACAC
>NW_008825617.1:56355-66165 GCF_000699105.1 Pygoscelis adeliae
GTATGGAATGTCCCTTTGGCCAGTTTGGGTCGGCTGTCCTGGCTGTGCCCCCTCCCAGCTTCTTGTGCCCCTCCAGCCTTCTCAGTCGGTAGAGCATGGGAAGCTGAAAAGTCCTTGACTAGTGTAAGCACTTCTTAGCAACAACTAAGACATCAGTGTGTTATCAACATTATTCTCATCCTAAATCCAAAACACCTCACTGTACCAGCTACTAGGAAGGAAATTAACTCTATCCCAGCCGAAACCAGGGGACACACACACACACACACACATTAAAAAGAAAGTTATTGCTTAGGATCATAGGGTCACACCGAGGAAATGCGTATATGCTATGTTGTGTGAAGATAACTTTTTTGAGAAAGGGATAGCGCTGAGCAGTATGAACATGTGAATTGATCTAGTGTCCAGGATTCAGCTCCTTGTCCTCTTTTTTTTTTTTTTTTTTTTTTTTTTTTAAGAAGTATAGAAGTCTCTGCACTGCACATCTTTGTACTGAACTTATTGGTAACTATATTACCTGAGTTCTGATATCTAAAATATGTCACTTCCTCCAATACATAGAATGATGAATTGACTGTATACTTAAAAGCTTTCTCTTGGTCTTGTATTGAATGCAAAGGAGGCAGGGGGAGGCTGGGGGGGAACGACCTTCTTTATTACAGAACAATCTTTCTACTTTTACCACTACTGCTATCACAGATGTAGTTTCCCAGGGATTATTTCCAATTGTCTTTCCAGTTCTTGAACATCTTTATTGTGAATTTATCTACTGGTTTATGCTGTAGAAGTCTAGTAAGAAATCTTTTATTGTTCTAGCTCTCAGAATATTCACGAGAAATATTAGATTTCTGGGGTTCGGTTTTATGTTTATAAAAATTTATCACAAAATATTGCACTGAATAACACTTTTGAACGGACTTTGGCCATTTTTCCAGAAATGTATGGATCTCTCATAGATACTGTGTCATTTCAGCAGAAGATAAGGATGGACACAGTAAGACATCTGAGATGGCAGTAGATGCCATCCATCTTATTATATAGCATCTTCCCTGGGAGGTAGGAAGTGAACAATACGCATAGTCTAAAAGAAAACTTCTTGGGTAACTTCTTTTTCTGAGATAGACAGCTTTAATTATGACACTTATCCTTTTGATCAACAGGTTCTTTCTCTAAGACATCTTTTAAACTGTGCAAAATTATTCCTGTCAGAACAGAGAGCTTAACCCACAGCCATTATCACACAGTTTCAGGAACAGTGGCTGCCAGGAACTAGAGATTATACTGTTTGCCATAGGCATTTTATATAACCGTTTATTCAATGTTTTTGCTGCTGATTGAAGTTAGGGAAGTCAGAGCTGAATAACAATACATTTTCTCACTTTGTGTGTGTGTGTATACAAAAATATTATTTTCCTTTAGAATTTCTTCTAAATCTTAAAACCAGAAGATTTCCCTGAGTCTCTCATGGCAGTATCATTACTAAGCTATTCCAGTTCACTATATTTTATTTCAAAGATTATATCTTCTTAATAATCTCCCTCTCTGCATGTGCATACAGCATACCTTAATAAGTTCAATTTAAAAAAATTCTTACTGCCTTTAATTACAGTGTATGTTCTGCTTAAAAGTTTGGCAAAGAACTGATAGTTGTGAGTTAGTTTGACTTGAAAACATGTTATGTACTAACTCGAGAGTACAATATATTAATACAATTGTTTGATATAATATCAATAAACAATTTACACTGAAACATTGGCTGTTTTATAAAGAACAATAAGAAACCAGGCTAAAGTGTGTGTGTGTGTTTGCGTGTGTTTGTGTGTGCACTTATTGTGTTTAAACTCTGTTTCTCCCAAGAGACCTGCACATCTA
Organism: Pygoscelis adeliae; assembly: GCF_000699105.1. Lineage (NCBI taxonomy): Eukaryota > Metazoa > Chordata > Aves > Sphenisciformes > Spheniscidae > Pygoscelis > Pygoscelis adeliae. The sequence continues at coordinate 58,228 of NW_008825617.1, forward strand.
AACAATAATATAGCCACTGAAGACAATAAAGTTTACAGATTGGATCCATTTTGCCTGGATCTTACCTTACTTGGTATATCGTACGCATGATATTACAGTGTCTGCTGACAGTCTGGTTTTAGGGGTTTCCATCTTTCCTCCCTCCTCCATACCATTTTTTATCACCATAAGTTTACCAAGATTCACACTTAAAATTGAGTAAAATTATTTATTTAATCTGTGTAATTTACAGACATTTTCTTTCCAGACGTCATGAGATGACAATGAACTGAAGCAGTAAAATTTAGAAATTTCTTTAACCTGGAATGTTGAAAAATATCCACTGGCATTCAAAACTAAAATAGTAGTCCACACCTAAGCAACAATTCAGTTTTCTGAATTATAAACAACACCTGGGATGAGAGATGGTCCTCAAGTCTGCCTAAAATTATCCTTGGTGCTTAGCTTTATTTGTCTGTACACAGACAGAGGTGTCTGGGTAGGCAACTGGTACCTACTTCTCTTTAAGTTTTGATTGCAATTCAGGGTTAGGCAGCAGTTTGTTATGGGTTCAGATAGAGAACAAGTAAGATAAAGACTGACTCTAATTAATGGTTAAGATAATTGATTAAAAGAGAAGATAGTTAGGTAATCCTCTCCATGATAGGGGAATAGATTTCATTTTGGCTTTTTATCCAATGATGTTCTAATAGAAAAAAAAAAAAAAAAAAGTACTTACATTTCAAGGAAATAAACATGAAACCACAGTTTTGGTCATCACAATCAAAACTCTAAAGTGTTAGGCTGAAATGATGTTTTGAGGTTGGGGCTTTTTATTTATTTATTTATTTAAATATATATGTATATCTATCCATGATTGGGTGTATCACCTCTAGCATTTATGTCTACAAATGGCTCATATGAGGATAAGTGAAAACAAACTCACAAAGTACAATTTATGGTGTGAGTGTCAGACATTGTGCTATGTCACACTGTGCTGAGGTGTGGATTTTGCCACTGCAGGGTAAAGCAGGCTGAAGAATCTTCTGACCAGTAGACTGTTACGCACATACTGTCACCACCACAAGTTAAATAAAAATGCTCAAATAATTACTAGATAGGCTGGATGGGATACATGGAAGTGTCTAGTTTTTCCTTACAAATTTAGATGCCATAGACTTTTAGAAAATAATAGAGTTAGGAGAAATTAAGTAGAAGAGTATAGTAAATGTTTATGTCAAACATGCTGAACTCTTACAGAGGTGCTCCTATTTAGGAATTAAAGTAGCTCTTATTCACTGTAATTTTAATTTCTGGGATTGTGTAATGAATACAGTGTAATGAAGTAACTTTATTCCCAGAATTGGTTCTTCCTCATTAGTGTTTTGGTTCAAAACAAGTGTGGTTTTGAAGTGAATATTCTGATTATCCCCACTTACCATTTGTTGATTAAATTTACTGAATAGTTTTGCTCCCCACAAAGTAGATTTCTGTGAGTGGAAGCTAAATCAGAAACTACATTTTATGAGTGAACTAATATGCTTTAGATTCTCGCTGGAAAACAAAGATTTGAACCTTCAGACAGCTTTATATTACATGTGTGGTGGGGATGTTCAGTAAATGGGATCAGACTAATTCTAGTCAGGAGTAAAAGTTCTGAACCTTACCTGGTGTACATGGAGCATTCCACAACACTGATTACTTTGATCTACTGCTTCTTTCCTATTCTCTCTGAATGCTTTGATAGTATAGATATAGCCAGTGAGAACCAGTCACCTGATGCTGAGTGTGGTTTAACTACATATGCTTTTGTTAATTTGTTTTAACTGTTGTAAGTAACAATTTTCATCCAGAGTAAGAAATTTCTCATGTAACTTTTTTTCCTGGTATTTCTGCACTGTAGCTTTCTGATTAATCTCTAAGCTGAGATTCAGCTGCTTAAGCTAATTTTCTAGTGCTCTTTTAGATATGCCTCCCTCTGAGTCCTCTGCCTGCTTATTCAGAAGATCTCCCATAGAGCTTCCCACAGGGCATATGGCATATTGATTAGCCCCATACAGCCCCTGAAAATATCCTACATCTGGGTGACTGAACTGAGCTCAGCCAGTCCTTTAAAAGTTATTTACACACAGACTATTTGAGCAATTTGATAAGAAGTGCCTATTTCTCTATGACACCTAGATCATCAACTATTCTAAGTCCCAAAGTCAGCTAGTACATTTTCAAGTGTCAGAGGATAAAATTTGTCTCAAAGAAAAACAATTCTCAATTTCATTCCATTAGCCTTTTCTACCCAGCCAACAAATTCAATATTCCTGGCATAATACTACTACTACAATACTGTAGTTTTCTTTTTTTGATCTTGCTTCTATTACTGGATTATTGGAGAATGCATAGAAGGGTAAGTACATAAGAAATAAAGAAATCTTTCTGATGCCACATGAATTTCTATTAATCTCAAATCTCATATTTTTCTAGTTAGAAGCAGAAATTACAGAACTGTAGCCATCAAGATGTTAATGGTTTTTCCATGTGGCAATTTATGCCATAGGAAATAAAATAGGGTATTGTCGTGGTTTAACCTCAGGCGGTAACTGAGCACCACACAGCCACTCGCTCACTCTCCCCCCACAGTGGGATGGGGGAGAGAATTGGAAGAGTAAAAGTGAGAAAATGTGTGGGTTGAGGTAAAAACAGTTTAATAATTGAAATAAACAGTTTAATAATTGAAAATAAAATAAAATAATAATAATAATGATGACAATAATAATAATAATAGAGCAAGTGATGCACAATGCAATTGCTCACCATCTGCTGACCGATGCACAGCCAGTTCCCGAGCAGCAGCCCCCTCAGCCAGCTTTCCCTCAGTTTGTTTACTGAGCATGACATCACATGGTATGGAATAGCCCTTTGGCCAGTTTGTGTCAGCTGTCCTGGCTGTGCCCCCTCCCAACTTCTCTCTGGCAGGGCATGAGAAGCTGAAAAGTCCTTGACTAGTGTAAGCACTGCTTAGCAACAACTAAAACATCAGTGTGTTATCAACATTATTCTCATCCTAAATCCAAAACACCGCACTATACCAGCTACTAGGAAGAAAATTAACTCTATCCCAGTGTCATGGAGGCTCACAAAATCAAATTAGGCAGGTCATAAATTCAAAAATAAACTTTATTTTAACCAAGATTGTTTAAGAGAAAACTAACTATAAATGAGGCATCAACACTCCGACAACATCAGCAAACCACAGGTTCAGGATGCTGTATGAAGAATGAATACTGCACAGTCGGCTTTAGAAATGAGGATCCAAAATGTGCACAATCACTCACCTGTAAGACGAGGGCTCTCAACCTCGAGGAGTTTCTCTGGGCAGTGTCCCGACCCAAGGGGAGAGTCCCCGACTGCAGACCTGCTGCTCTGAGGAGGACTGACTCCACTTGCCCTCCAGCAGGGCTCCATTTATACCTTAGTCAAATCTGATCTGTGGTCAATTCTAATTGGCTGAGGGCCTTAACTTTCTTACTCCTTGCCCGAGGTGTATACGTGATGGTAATTACTGGCCCAAGGCATGTATGTGATGGTCAGCACTTGCCACCTTAAAAGTGTGAAAGTAAGGGCAGAAAAAGTAAGGACGCAGTGGTCTTAATGCCCTAGTCTTTGTCAGGGCGGGTGCACCTGTCACACCCAGCCGAAACCAGGACAGGTATGTAGTCAAACAATTGCAATTTTTTACCTTGATAATAAAATCGCTTTGAGAAAGTGTTATGCCCTTGGTTGTGCTTCATAGATTAACCTTTCAGTACTTCAGGCCTTCATTCATCTATTGTTGACCAAGAAAATGATAAACTACAGATGGGCCATTCTTTTTGTGGCTCTGAGGAGTAATGCAACAGTTTATTTGCTTTTGCATATGCAAGAAGTTCAATTTCTCAAAAAAATAACTACTGCATAGTATCATGATCCATATTTATGAACTTAAGGATGTTGCTGAGCATTTACACAGGCAATTATCAAAGCATTTAGTAGTCTAAGAAGCCATGTAACATGAATTTAACCACTTAAATTCAGAACAGTGGCTAGACAAAATGGTGCTGTATATTGTCTCATTTGTGCAATAGTGGAAATCATCCTATTACATCCTGACATCTTCAGTGTGTTTATCTGCATTTCTCTTTGTCATGTCATGATTTCTTTACATTGAACAGAGAGAAAGAAGTTTGTCTAAGGTGCAAGTCATCTCAACTTTAAAGAAGCATCCACAGAAAAACGAAACAAATTGTGAACTATGAATATCTTCTTCTTTGCAATGACCATAAAGGGAAATTAAAGTAAAACATTTGTGGTTGTCTAAAGTTCCAACATGTAAATTTGAGTAGAATATGGAGTTTTTGTCACTGATCTGTTTTATTTATAATTTTTATTCAGTAGAAAGAAGTATCCAGATATGTCGGTGAGTAACATCCCACTCCCAGCTGACAGTGATAGCTGCAAGATGACAAAATCAGCTTCCTTTCTCTAGCATATTTTTCCAGTGACCTGGAATTTTGTATTCCTTTCTGCATAGGGTCCTTCTGGAGAGCTAAAATGCATATTCATCCCTGATAATTCACATTCTGGTAGTTAAAGCCTTTTCTTAACCCAGGGAAGCTGCTTGTTCAAATTGCTTAGCCTGAGACTTTTTTAAAGCCTAGATATTTGACTCCTGGGGTAAATATTCTGCAGATAAGTAGGTTTAATGAACAAAATCAGACAGCAGCACAATGCTTTTAATTTAATTGTATGTACTCTGAATGAGAGTACAAACATCAATCACAATAGTTCTGTGACAATCTGTTATTAGATCCTGGAATACCTGTTTTCTGCAAGCCAGGTGGCCACAAGTGAGAGCTAGCAGTCAGTGCAAACTACCTGGAAAACTTTCAAGGAGTCAGTAGAGCAAAAGCCACATACTCAGTGACACAACTTCATGAGTCCAGGAAAATTTTATCATAAAATTTAAGCACCAAGGCAGCAGAATAGGTTTGGAGATGTCTTTCTGAATTTCTATTCTGAACTTAAATTTCTAACTCTCAATTTGGATTAGGTTTTCAAAGGCTTTTCAAATCTAACCTTTTCAAAGATCAGATTTCTGATGTAACTTTTTTTTCTGATGTGTTTCAAAACAATATTGTAACATAAAATGTCTTTCATTCTATAATCAAGAAAGAATGTTGAAAGTTGATTTCATTGTAGAAAAAAATTTATATCATATGTAAATTAGAAAAATGTCACTGGTTCAATTGAGAATATTCCTATGTGATTTTTTTCCTTTCTTTGTTTCAGTAGTTGAATAAGTTTATCAAAACACAAGTCAAATGAGGATAGCAGAACTTTTTTAAGGTTGAAAATAGATGTGAGAAGACCTTAAATGAAAATATTGAGCTGAGCAGGTTTCTGCCTCCTCACAGAGGGGATCCCTATGATTACTGAAGCAGGCATTCTCAGATCTTGGTCAAGGCAGACTTGTTCAGCAATACAGGTGTATAATCAGCTGACTATCATTGCCTCCATCTAAAAAGTACTTTTAAGAATAATATGCATTTAAAGTTCTTAGTTTCAATATTTAGAAACTGTAGGACTGGAAAATACCTCCAGAAGTTGTCTTATCTATCTCTGTGCATCAAGGTTGAGTGAACTATACAGTATCATTTGCAACAGATTTTTGTCTTTCCGATGTCTGTTTAGGCAGTCTACTCTGCTGCTTCACTATCCTTGTTACAAGGTCTTTCCCAATGCTTCCTCCGAAACCTCCTTTCTGCAGTTTAAGCCAATTACAGATTCTTCTACATATAATGAGCATAGAATTAAAGTATTCTTTTCATTTTGTTCTCAACCTCGTTTATAGTTAAAAGCTGTTATTACATAATCTGTTTCCTCTTGAAGGCTAAATGATACCAGTTCATTCAGTGTTTTCAGTAGGCTGTGTTTCTTTTTTTTTGGGGGGGGAGTGGGGAGGCCTCCCAGTATTTGGAGGGAAATGCAATAGACAAAGTTAGACTATGCTCAGGAAAATAAAGCAGAATTATTTCTTATGCATTACAAATTTGAATATATTCCTATCATTCTCTTCCCTTCCACAGTGGTAGGGAGCTCTGACTCATTTTCAGATTTTGCTGTGCTCAAATCTCCAGATTCTTTTTTACAGAGCTTCTACTTAGTCATGGTTTCTCATCTTATATTTGTTCATTTTATTATTATTGTTGAAGTATGGAATCTTGGAATTTACCTTATTAAGTTACTTCATTTTTGAGACTTTTTTTTTAAATTGTCGCAATCAGTGATATTTCTTATCTTGTTTTCCAGTGTGTTGGTAGCATTTCCCACATTTTATCATCTGTAAATTTAGTAACTGCATGATTTCTTTATGAAAATGTGAAAGAGCTCTTGACCCAATTTTTGCAGAACTCAGTAAGAAGAATTGGGAAATGTGAGAATGCCTGATAAGAATAACTGGTTTACTGAAGTTTCCTTTAGAAATCTGATTCAGATTATATCATATGAATGACCTGAGAGAAACAATGTAGAAATTAGATATTTATATATTTATTTGCTTTGTGAATGATACTGTTATATCAATGTAGATGTACTCCAAGCTCTGTAGAGAAGCTCTAGAATGCTCATGATTTTGTATTGCATTAATTACATCCAAGACTGGTATATTTCTATTACATCAACTGCAGAGAATTCAGTAATTTATATGTGAGTAATAGTAAAGAACCTCAATGGAAAACTTAGTGATTCTTTTCTGTGCTGTTATAAAAGTTTCTGTCTCCCACTAAATGGGAGTGAGAGATTAATTTTGAGTGTTAAAAAGATTTTTTTCTAGAATGCCAGTATGTTAACAGTAGCATGTTAACTTTGATATTTACAAGAAAGTAATCTAATTTCCCCAGATATCTGCTTCTATATCTTGGTACAACTTGTGAGGTTTTGGCTCTGTCTACAGTAGGCTTTCTAAAAGGTACCTCTGAGCTTCTGCCAATAAAGAGCGAAATGTAGACTTACTGATTAATCTTTCTCCACCCCATCTGAGTGAGGATGATTCTCTTTTCTCACATTGTAATAGTTTTCTTGGGTACCGTTCATTAATTATGACCAAAGAATGATGCTCACATGCCATGTAGTGATATTGTTACAGGATAGCTTCGCACACAAAAATCAAAATCAATGATAACAACCTGAAGTTGCCTGTATGTGGTGTTACTGGAATTGTCTGCTATTTTTCTATCTTTTACTTATTGCTTTTCTTAGAGAAACTGAATATCTTCCTGTAACTCCTTGCTAACAAACCTCATGAAAAGCAAGCTCCGTGTACCTATTCACACACACAATAGGTTACTAACTCTCACTAAGGGAGAAGATGGATACTTACCGTAGTTTAGTCTAAGCGGATAATAAGAAAACCTGCAGGAATCTGTACGTTACTGTGAGAAGCTACAATAACGGAGTTTTGATCCTGTATTAACTTCTGTGATTGCATCTATGTCTGCTTTCTAAGTGGTTCCTCATCTTAGTGAACTGGCTTGAACCTTTGTACCAGTTCACTGACCAAAAACAAAGTACCAGAAAAAAGTTAGAACAACAGTATGACACACTCAAAGGCATAGAAGTTTAGAATAAATAGCTTTCCCAGAGCTCAACATTTAATAGCAACAATATGCATGGACTTACAATTTATACACACAGAACAATAAATAAGTGCTTTCCATGTTATTTATATAAAAACCCCAACACTTCTATGAAGTAGTATATAATTAGAAAGTCTGATACCATAAACTCCTTAACAATTTTGTAATTAATTTCAATGTAATTTTAAAAATAAAATTATTATATCCTACATTCCTTTTCTGAGCTTTAGTATTTACTGGTTAATATGAAATTATGAGATTGGAAACACAAACCAAGTTGGGAAGGGGGGGG
>NW_008825617.1:66181-68362 GCF_000699105.1 Pygoscelis adeliae
CAAGATTGCATTATGCATAAATGATAAAAATTAAGAAATTTTGGATAAAGTATAGATCTCAAAGGTGAAACAGTAATATCTGTTTCTTTGTTTTTAAGAACATGGTCAGAGAGGGAAGGATAGATTTTTCTTAGTAAAATAAAATTTTAGGGTAATGATATTTTGTGAAAACTGGTGTGGAACTCATCCAAAATAAAGGAGATAGATAGATAATAAAAAGTCTGACAAACTTTAGGAAGCAAAAGAAATATTTTGTTTGTTCCACATAGAACTAAACTGTCTTATTTAATTTAACACATTTATTTCTGTTTCAGTAAACTTGAGATTGCATTTCATCATCACAGGATGGCTGAGGTTGGAAGGGACCTCTTGAGATCATCTGGTCCAAAACCCCTGCTCAAACAGAGTCAGCTGGAACATGTTACTACAACCATGTCCAGTCAGATTTTGAATATCTCCCCAGATGGAGACTCCACAATTTATCTGGGCAACCTATTCCAGTGTGCAACCACCCTCACATTGAAAAAAAATTTTTTCTTGTGTTCAGGTGGAAATTCATGTGTTTTAATTTGGGCCCATTGCCTCCGGTCCTGTCACTGGGCATCACAGAAAAGAGTCTGGCTCCATCTTCTTTATGCCCTCCCATCAAGCATTAATACACATGAATAAGATACCCCTGAGCCTTCTCTTCCCCAAGCTGAGCAGTTCCACATATCTCAGCATCCCCTTAACCATTGAGCCCTGTGCTAGATGTCATCATGGCCCAGTATGTCCATGTCTCTCTTGTACTGTGGGACTTAAAACTGGACCCAGTACTCCAGATGTGGCCTCACCAGGACAGAGGAGAGAGCAAGGATAACCTCTCTGCTGACAGAATTCCTCCTAATGTAGCCCAGGAGGTTGTTGATCTTTCTGGCAGTGAGGACATGTTGCTGGATCATGGTCAGCTTGCTGTCCACCAGGACCCTCATGTGCCTCTCTGCAAAGCTACTTTCCAACCAGTCAGGCCTCAGGGTGAACTGGTGCAGGACTTGGCATTTCCCTTCATGAGGTTCCTATCTACCCAATTCTCTATATTGTTGAGGTCTGTCTGAATGGCAGCATACCCATCTGGTGTATCAACTACTCCTCCCAGTTTTGTATCACCTGTGAACTTGCTGAGGATGCACCCTTGACCCATTTTCATTAATGAAGGACCCATTATCGACCCCTGGGGTATACCACTGGTGATTGGGCTCCAGCTGGACTTTGTGCCCAGCCTTTCAGCTAGTTTTCAATCCACTTCACTATCCATTTATATAATCCAACACATTTATCTAATCTAACCCAAATCACTTATCTAATCCATTTGGACAATTATCATAAGATTCTTAATAAATAAATATAATGAAAGACTACTTGGGTATCAGAGGAAGTTATCTGTGGAGATGTAATTTGAGAGAACTTGAAATGAATATGGAGTAAGTATCTGAAGGCTAAAAATGAAATGTAAGGGAATAAAATAACTTCAGAGTAAAAAAAAAGGTCTTTTTGAATTACAGAAAGGCATTTTGGCAAAGAATAATTTAAAAAGGCAGCAAATTATAGTGGCAAATTACAATGGCAAAACATCAATGATATATAATTAATAAAAGCTAAATGTCAGTGGATTAGCAGTAGGCAAGTACAAGGAACATAAGGTCCAAAGACTCACCGGGCATCGTTAGGTTACCAAAATATGATACTGAATTTTTTGTTTTGTATAGTCAAGTCTCTCTTCTTTTAAGAAATTTTTTCCAGGAGTTCCAAGAAAAGAGCTACTGTGCATTGTAAATTATACCTGCACAGTTGGTTTGTCACTAGTTATTCTGTAAATGCACAGAGAAATTGTTAACTGAATGCACAGTGTGTTTTCATGCATATTTTTTCTTCTCTCAGCCAGAAAAGTCCCTAAATTGAACGCAAAACTGAGAGAAATTTTAAGATGCTTCATGGATGTTTGGGATTCCAAGCCTGTGGAAAAAAAACAGAATAAAAATAAATTTGAAGAGACAGACATCAGTAACCCTGAGCAGCAGAGGAAAGATGAAGTTGTTTAGGTGTATATTTCTGAAGGAATGCAGCAATATGTTGTGATAGGTGTAATGACTTCATTTGCCTTGAAATACTACCCTTGCTGCCTATGATTTTATTGGTCAATGA
>NW_008825617.1:68376-70215 GCF_000699105.1 Pygoscelis adeliae
AGCTATAATGTGACGATAGCATGGTTGAAACATAGCTCCAAATAGTAAAGCTTAAATATAGCTGTCAATATATGAACTAGCAGTGAGCTGAATAGCTCTCCAGACCCTTCTAACTATATTGACTAGGTGTCCACTTATTACACTGACAGCTTAGAATTTTGAGGTATTTTTCCTCCACATATGTTCAATACACACAAATACAATACAGAAAAAATGTGTCAGGTGAAGTCAGGAGTTAAATGGTCAGTGGAAGAATAGCAGAAAGCTTTGAGATCACTGTGGTGTTGTAACATCTGGGTTTGACAGTAAAAAAAAAATAAATTTGCAGATCTGTCTCATGAGACTGACCATTTGCTTGATTCCTTTTTACCAAGAGTTGTTTTATTCTTTTTGTTTGAAGAAGTTTTTTTTTTCTTATGTCTGACAGATGCATGTATAGTCTACAAATGCATCTTTTCCTTCAGCAGTTGAACAGTTTCTCAAGCAGTCAGGCTGATGTGAACGGACAGTACTTACACCCAGGTGTCATTGTCTAACATGCCTGTTGACAAAAAATCTGGCTTGATAGATCTTATTGTTCTATTTCACCTCTCCATGCAGCGTTCCATTTCATAAAAGGAAATGTTAAGGGACTATTTGTTTAGTATGTAAAAAGTTCATGTTCATGAAAGCCTCCTGTGTGCCTGTAGAACCTCATGATTTCTACACATAGAATCATCTGGTATCCCTAGGTACTTCCTATTCCTCTTATAATTTTCTCTACAAGGCTCTTGGCTATACTACAACTCTGAAAAATTATGGGAAATTTTTTTGTGTGTGTGTGTGTGTAATACAATTTCTAGATGATGGAATAAAGGGTTCAGGAACATGGTACATTTCTGAAATAACTGATTAACTGGTAATTTCTTGCAAATTGAGAATTTACTATATGACTAAAAAAAAGTAAATATTTTGATTGTCAATAAATATAAATCAGAAACTTGCCAAAATTTTATTTCTAATAAGAGTCGGAAATGATACATAAGGCTCAAACCGCTCAGAAGAATATTTTACTTTGTTGCTTAATTTCAAATTTACCAATTCAAATGATATATGTGCTGTATCAACAGGTGATCAACAGTAGCAAGCTCTGGATAAGATGCCCCTGATATTATACAAAGCAATTAATTCTTCTGCTTCTGCAAAGCAAATTAGAGAGCTACAACAATGAAAAAAAAATTACTTCTGTATACCAGCAGTGGAGTGCACAATAATAAAACAATAGTTGTGTACAGAGATGCCGGGGGAGGGGAACCTCAATCCATCCCACTCCTACCAGTTTGATGCCAGGGCCAGCAGTAGATGCCCAGAGCCTGGAGAAGGATCACAGGTCAACAGGAGAGCACCTGAAGAGCAGCACAAAGGAACTCCAGCCACAACCCCCCCCACCCCCCCCAGCCAGTAAGTCAGCTTCATTGGGGGCCCAACTTAAATGCCTCTATGCAAATGCACGTAGCATGGGGAATAACAAGAGGCGTTAGAGACGTGCACATGCCTGCAGGGCTACGACCTTATTGGCATCACGGAGACGTGGTGGGATGGCTCCTATGACTGGAGTGTTGTGATGGAGGGATACAGGCTCTTTAGAATCATAGAATCATAGAATCATTAAGGTTGGAAAAGACCTCTAAGATCATCGAGTCCAACCGTCAACCCAACACCACCATGCCCACTAAACCATGTCCCTAAGCACCTCATCTACACGTCTTTTAAATTCCTCCAGGGATGGGGACTCAACCACTTCCCTGGGCAGCCTGTTCCAATGTTTCACCACTCTTTCAGTAAAGACATTTTTCCTCA
>NW_008825617.1:72020-75106 GCF_000699105.1 Pygoscelis adeliae
CCTACCTGGAATACTGCATCCAGCTCTGGAGCCTTCAGCATAAGAAAGACACGGACCTGTTGGAGCGGGTCCAGAGGAGGGCCACGAAAATGATCAGAGGGATGGAACACCTTTCCTATGAGGACAGGCTGAGAGAGTTGGGGTTGTTCAGCCTGGAGAAGAGAAGGCTTCGGGGAGACCTTATTGCAGCCTATCAGTACTTAAAGGAGGATTATAAAAAAGATGGCAGCAAACTTTTTAACAGGGCCTGTTGAACAGGACAAGGGGGAATGGCTTTAAACTAAAGGGGGATAGATTTAGGCTAGATATAAGGAAGAAATTTTTTACATTCAAGGGTGGTGAAACACTGGCGCAGGTTGCTCAAAGAGGTGGTGGATGACCCATTCCCGGAAACCTTCAAGGTGAGGTTGGATGGGGCTCTGAGCAACCTGCTCTAGTTGAAGATGTCCTTGCTCATTGCAGGGTCGTTGGACTAGATGACCTTTAGAGGTCCCTTCCAACTCAAACTATTCTATGATTCTATTATTCTAAACAAGAGGAGAGGCAAACAGTTTAACAGAAGAATGGTTTACTGGGTGGAGCATGAATTTAATGTTTGAGTGACCAGTCTTTAAATCTGTACTCTCTTTATTTAATACATTGAATAAAACTCTCCTGCAGAATATCCTAATCTGGGGTGAAAAAAAGAGAGGCAAACAGTTTAACAGAAGAATGGTTTACTGGGTGGAGCATGAATTTAATGTTTGAGTGACCAGTCTTTAAATCTGTACTCTCTTTATTTAATACATTGAATAAAACTCTCCTGCAGAATATCCTAATCTGGGGTGAAAAAAAAAAAAGACAAAAAAGTGTTTCATACTGATATGAAAACAGTAGAAAAACCTATAAACAGCAGTTGAACATCTGGAGATGATGTACAGCTATCCAGGGAGGCATGAGACAGCACTGACAGAAGAACACTACAAAGTAATCCAGTTTATGCCTAAGGTTCTTCTATTCTCTGAGCATGCAGAGCATAGTAAAAAGAGCAACATACCCTATGTGCACTTTAGACATAAAAGGATTATGAAATACAGGTTGTGGTGAGCCAGTGAGGAAGGGCAGAAATGGACTGCATTCATGCAATTGATGGTTTGACAATAATGTGACAAGAACCAGTGGAGAGGTAGAAAAACCTGAACTGTCAGTGACAATAACTATGCAAAGCTGAATTTCCTAAATATTATGTGACAAGTTAACAGCAACATAACAAAATGTAGCAGACAAGTACACACTATCAGAAACCATCAGAGACCTAATGGTTGAGACAGATATAGCATGGATGTTCAGTGATGCACATTTTGGTCATAGCAAATGTAGCCAAAGCAGAGATCTATGACACCAAGTACCACAGATGTCAGTGATAACCATATGGCATCAGTTCCATGTTACTGTATACTCAGAGCTAATTTACAATATAAATGATATAAATTTTAAAGATGAAGTGCTGTATGTGCAGTGATGACAGGATGACGTAAAGAAGATGGAACCAGACATGACAATAAGTCAAGAGGCATAAAATAATCAGAAATTCTGATTAAATATAAGAAAAATATTACCATGAAGGTAGTCAAAGGCTGGAGCAAGTTATGCAGGGAGGTTGTGGTATGTCTGTCCTTGGAATTATTCAGGACTTGACTGGACACAACTTTGGGTAGCCTCATCCAATTAGATCTGTTTTGAGTAGGATTTGGAGTATATGTTCTCTGGATGTCCCTCCCAACCTAAATAGTTCTATGGCTCTAATATGGAATATTTTTAACTTCTCTGTGGTAGTGCTGTTGTGGCTGTGTTGATCAAAGAACTTAATAAAACAAGCTTTGTAGAAACAGATAACCTCTTGGCAGGAGGAGAAGTATACAAGCTTTAGGGAATGTAAAATACTTTCTTGGAGCTCGTTTTTAATACACAGTTTGGATGATTCATCAGTATTTTTTGTTAGTTTTACCGGTTAGATATTTGTGTTGCATGTCCATCAACTCTTCATTGTCCAACGGTACATTACCAAGGTGGTATATTAATCGGGCTCCAGCATGTCTGGAAGCAAAAGAAGTGCATGACACAATTTTAATGTTTCTCTCCTCAGGTCTTGCTCTTCATGCTGGACAATGATTATAAAGATAAATGCACTATGTATGGTTCAGAATTTACATACCCAATCTTTTTGCTTTATCAGTGTTGTCTTTTTCCATCCTTGTCCCTCCCTTTTAACCCACAAAATCAGGAGTTGTCTGTAAAAGACAAAATATGATACATAAAAAAATTCCTAAGAAAGATGCATTGATAGTAGCAAGAAATCACAGAATCAAACAAAAGAATTTTTACAAGTAACAGTCCTAAGATTTCCTTCCCTTTTAGAGTAGTGGGGATAGAAAGGGAGAAAGCAGAACAGAGTGACAACAGTGATTATTAAAATAGACACACATCACTGTAAGATGCACTTTACTTTGATTATTGTGAAGGAATAATCACTTTACTGCCTTTGTTTTCATGACCTTTGTACTCATGTTAGTTGTCATCTTGCCAGGCTTGGACATCTCTTTCAAATAAACAACATATCTTTCTTAACAATTTATGGTCACTTTCTCCATTTGTGATTTCCCATTGTTATTAAGATTGTTTTCTGCAGATTCAGCTGTTTCAACTAGCTTGTTGTTCCAAAGGTTCTTTGCCATGCATGTGTTAGACATTTATATGAACTGTAGTACATGATAACATCTCTTTCCTATTTAATTTGGGTTTACAGTTTCTCTGTTATATATTAAACTCTTCTAGTCATATATGTTAAAACATATTTCATTCTTTCCTGTATGCTGATGTCATGGCTTAAACTTAGCCAGAAACTAAGCACCACACAGCCGCTCGCTCACTCCCCCCCCAGTGGAATGGGGGAGAGAATTGGAAGGGTAAAAGTGAGAAAACTCATTGGTTGAGATAAAGACAGTTTAATAGGTAAAGCAAAAGCTGCACACACAAGCAAAGCAAAACAAGGAATTTATTCACTACTTCCCATCGGCAGGCAGGTGTTCAACCATCTCCAGGAAAGT
>NW_008825617.1:76638-82489 GCF_000699105.1 Pygoscelis adeliae
GTCCAACGTGGGTGGAGCGCCAAAAAGGACTGTCGTGGTTTAATCCCAGCCGGCAACTAAACATGACCCGGCCACTCGTTCACTCCCCACTTGGTGGGGTGGGTGAGAAAATCAGAAGGGTAAAAGTGAGAAAACTCGTGGGTTGAGATAAAGACAGTTTAATAGGGAAAGCAAAAGCCACGCATGCAAGCAAAGCAAAAGAAGGAATTCATTCATTACTTCCCATCAGCAGGCAGGTGTTCAGCCATCTCCAGGAAAGCAGGGCTCCATCACACATAATTGTTACTTGGGAAGACAAGCGCCATCACTCCAAACGTCTCCCCCTTCCTTCTTCTTCCTCCAGCTTTATATGCTGAGCATGACATCATATGGTATGGAAACCCCCTTTGGTCAGTTGGGGTCAGCTGTCCTGGCTGTGTCCCCTCCCAACTTCTTGTGTACCCCCAGCCTACTCGCTGGTATGAGAAGCAGAAAAGTCCTTGACTCTGTGTAAGCACTGCTCAGCAATAATGAAAACATCTCTGCATTATCAAGACTGTTTCCAGCACAAATCCAAAGCATAGCCCCATACTAGCTACTGTGAAGAAAATTAACTCTATCTCAGCCAAAACCAGCACAGCTGATTAAACACTGATGTCAGTCACAATTATAGGAAGATTTTGCATATCTAAAAAATAAAGAAGTATGATTTTAGGTCTGGATTTAAAATCTGAATCTGCACTGATAGAATGTTCAGATCATGACCTGTACTTCCTGTTCACCCGTTCAGAACTGATGGAATTGCATATTTTAAATATGTTCATTTGTGTAAGCAGAACAGATATATTGGTTAAAAGACTATAAAAAATGTATTTTATATCAACTGTTTGTCCAAATTTGGTACAGATGATCAAAACAGTAAAATTATTATGAAAAATCATAAGTCTCAGTGCCACTATTTCCATTAGCATGGAAATAAGACCATGTTGTAATTGTGAAATGAATATGCTATTTGGGAAGGAGCTGGTTAAAGACTGAGGAATGTGACCCTAAACTGAAAGTTTATACTTGGACTAGTACGGCACAGCTGTTTCTCTTCTTGAAATTTTCTTTGCTTGGATAAGAAACAAACATTATCTGTGAATTTGAAATTGTGTAGGAAAAAAAAAATTAGTACAGTTAAGATACTGTCTCTCCTTCTGTGTGTTTGTTTATAATAGATCACTTTAAAGTAGTGCAGCTCTTCTTGCTCTTTAAAGATTTTATTTAATTATTTGTTTGGGTATTCAAACAGAAATATCAGGTAAAATTTTTGTCTAGCTATTTCTTGCTAAATAAAACTAACAGCTCTTCTGCCTTATGTAGGGTAACCCACTAGGCTGCAAGTGGATTTCTATGGTGGGTTGGCCCCAGCCAGCAGCTAAACACCCACCCTGCCTTTTGCTCACTCCCCTCTCCTGGAGGATGGGGAGAAATAGAGA
This sequence comes from Pygoscelis adeliae, assembly GCF_000699105.1. Taxonomy (NCBI): domain Eukaryota; kingdom Metazoa; phylum Chordata; class Aves; order Sphenisciformes; family Spheniscidae; genus Pygoscelis; species Pygoscelis adeliae. Next base: position 78,099 of record NW_008825617.1, read on the forward strand.
AGGAAGGCATAAAGACTCGTGGATTGAGATAATGACCTTTTAATAAGAAAAGCAAAAGCTACAAACAGAAGCAAAGCAAAAAGAGGCAGATCCCATCGGCAGACTGATGTCCAACCAGTTCCCAGGAAGCAGGGCCTCAACATGCTTAATGGCTATTTGGGAAGACAAATGCCATAACCACAAACATCCCCCCTTTCCTCCTTTTTTCCCTGAGCTTTTATTGCTGAGCATGACATCATGTGGTATGGAATATCCCTTTGGTCATTTTGGGTCAGCTGGTTTCGCTCTGTCCCCTCCAAGCCTTGCCCGCCCCCAGCCTACTCACTTTTGGGGAAGGGGGGGGGGGGGGGGGAGGGAGGGGCGCGGGTTATCAACAATATTTCAGCCACAAATGCAATGCACAGTATCATACAGGCTGATATGAAGAAATTAACTTCATAACTTAATCCCAACAAGACCCAGTATAATTTCTAATAAGAACAGTGCATATTTTTTCTGAAACGCGAAGGTAGGCAGATCATAGAGTCATCTCCTTCATTGGAGAGGTAACTAAGAACAAAAAAGATAACTTCAAGGTATCTCTATTTATTGCCATCACTGGTGGACAAGCCAAAGCCAAAACAGTTCAAGTCGTAAATTTTTAACATTCTATAAGAGCATATAATATTCATTTCAAGTTCTTTATTCTTTTTGTCTCTCTGAGAGTGGGAAATCTTATCTGCCCTCTTAGGACAGCTTTTCAGTTATTGTACTGTTGCAAGTAGATGAAAGAGGCTGAAGGCAGAGGATAAGATTTTTCCCTATTTAAATAACAAATATTATTTCTTCTGCTGGCTGCTGTGGAGCAGGTAACTGTATTCCTCATCCACAGATTATGTGGTTTGATTTTTTAATTTCTCCAGTCTCCTCATAGAAATAGACTTCTTAGAACTGAGAGTTTCTAATTGTTTCTATTTTCCTTTAAATATCTTCATAAAGCATTAAGGAGAAGGCTTGTTTTAATAGAGACAGCATTAGGCTCCCTCTAACATTAGAGAACACACATGCTTCTCCACCTGTGCTGTGATGAGTTCCTTCAGGTGAACGTAAGAACCAGATTGTCTTCCGGTGGATTTTGATTCTCAGCATTTTTACAAATTGTCTATAACTCTGTATTCAGTCAGAGTTAGGGGAGAACGGCAGGAGTAGCTTCTGTGAGAAGAGATCAGGAGCTGTCCCCATCTTGGACCAAGCCAGTTTTAGCTGGCTCCAAACAGACCTGATGCTGGCCAAAGATGAGACCATCAGTGATACTCTGTGATAACATATTTGAGAAAGGGTAGAAAACACTTCACAGCAGCTGTGAGGGAGATGAAGTGACAAAAATGTGAGAGAAACAGCCATGCAGACACCAAGGTCAGTGAAGAAGGAGGGGGAGGAGGTGCTCCAGGAGCTGGAGCAGAGATTCCCTTGCAGCCTGTGGAGAAGACCATGGTGACACAGATATCCATCCTGCAGCCCATGGAGGACACCACGCAGGAACCAGTGGACATGCCCTGAAGGAAGCTGTAACCCATGGAAAGCCCACGCAGGAGCAGTTTTTCTGGCAGGACCTGTGACCCCTGGGGGACCCACACTGGAGCAGTCTGTTCCCGAAGGACTGCACCCCATGGAAAGGACTCATGCTGGAGCAATTCTTGAAGGACTGTATCCCATGGGAGGGACCCCACGCTGGAGCAGGGAAACAGCATGAGGAGGAAGGAGCGGCAGAGTGCTTTGAACTGACTGCAACCCCCATTACCCATCCCCCTGCGCCACTCATGGGGAAGAAAGTAGAAGAAGTGGGAGTGAAGTTGGGCTGGGAAGGAGTGGGGGGAAGGTGTTTTTAGATTTGTTTTTATTTCTCGCTATCCTACTCTGATATTAAATGGCAACAAATTAAATTATCTCCCTCAAGTCGAGTCTGTTTTACCCGTGATGGTAATTGGTAAGTAATCTCCCTGTCCCTATCTCGATCTGTGAGCCTTTCATCTTATTTTCTCTCCCTGTCCTGCTGAGGAGGGAGATAGAGCAGCTTGATGGGCACCTGGCAGCCAGCGGGGCTGCTCTGTTTATAGTAACACTAACAGAGAACAATATCATCCGACTAACGCCACTGTTCTGTCCAGCACTAGAGACTATGTGGTCATTTGTGGTCATTCCTTTTATACTCCCTGCCTTGGAAATTGTGGAAGATTAAGTAAAGAGTGGCCTCGGGTTGTCTGTTAAAGCCTGCTCTGTTTCAAGCTTTAACAGAGGAGTCATGTCACAGGTTTTACTCTAAAAGGAAATATATTTTGAATAACAGCAAATATTACTGTTAATATTGCTGTACAACATGGATCAGCATAGATCTATCTGGTCTTCCATAAGCGAAAGTTCTCTCAAACCAATACATTTTATTTAAAAGTCTATAATACACTATAACTGTGCTACCTGCAATACTTAAAGGTCTTTGTGAAACTGCTTTACTAGCAAGTACTACTATCTTTTTTTTTTTCCTCATAGAAAGCGCAAACTTGTTCTTTATTCCAGCAAATACTAGTATTTGTTTGTTGGGTTTTTTTCATGTCTTACAGTGACTAAAATTAATGAAAATTAGACATGTTCAGCCTGCAAGAGAAGGACATGAAGCTCAAGCATCTATTTAAATTAAATATTTTTAAAGAACATCATCGGGGAGGGAGAGAGAGGAATTTGGCAAAAATTACTTTCATATTCCTGGCCACTACAGGGAAACATATTGTCACTATTTACCAACACCCCCACCCAAACAAAACCAAAAACTTACTTATTTTATATTGTCTATAAAACTATCTAAAAATATATATATATAAAATGCTAGTTTCCAGATGCTTTACACAAAGTAAAAATCCTATTATCTACCAATAGTTTATTTTTTGAAGAATAAGAATTTCAGTTTTGAATTCATTCTTAATAATCCACTGTAAAATGAAATATTAGTGAATAATTATTTGCTAAATCTTTTGATTTCTCAACATTTATCTTTTAAAATTAATTAGAAATTAATTTTATTTTTACCTTTTTTTTCTCTTCTAGTAAGTAAAAATTAATAAACATCATGTAATTTAAAACATAGCTTATGACCACATGGCATGAAGGAATCTATCATCATTTCATTTATGAAGAGGTCTTTTTTCACCAAACCAAGTAAAAAATATCAACACCTTTTATAACTACTGTTAAAGAAGTTTGTCTATATCTAGATTTCTACAAAGATTTTTCTTGTGCTATTTTTTTCTTTAAGTCTATTAAGGATAACAAACATCACTATGAAAACACAGTTTCTGGCAGTATCTATCTTTAATAATATAAACAAATTGCTGTCCACTCCCAGCTCCACCATAAGATCTTTTCAGCAGTACTCCACTGAGAGATGTTAGACCTTCTTTTGGTGTCAAAGGTGATTGTGATCCTAACCAGTTTACAATTCTCCATGTTGTTACTCTCTTCTCTTTACATATTCTTTCTTTTCTTTACATATTGTCTCAGCATCTACACTGTTTCTTTGTTTTCTGATTGTATTCACATCAATATCTGTATTTCATTAAACCTCTGTGCCTCTGCTTATTACTATACAAACAGTGCATAACCTTGTGCATTTTGTATTACTATACGAACAGTTCAAATATTGATCTTTCATCAAATTTTGTAAAGTAAGCATGCCTTTAACAATATCAATAATCTTGATTGTTTTTCTCATTATAATATTTTTATTACCAATGATCAATCTCATTTCTTTTCCTATTACTGTATTCTCTTTTAATTTATTAACAGGGGGGTTTGTTTGTTTGTTTGTTTTGATTTTGTTTTATATTGTAACAAGTCATAACACTCATAGCAGTTCTGACAGCTCTTTTGAATGACTGGTATCAAGTTAGAGGTCTCCAGTCAAAAGAGTTCTTTCCTATTACTGGCCTCCAAAAGCTTTGTCTTACTAATGTCTCTTTCCTTAAGAAAACAGTTTTCAGACTTTGCAGATCATTTACCCTCCATTTCAGTAACAGTTCTAGCCCTTTTCTACCTCTATCCCTTTCATGGCCCCTTTTCCCCTTCAAAAGTCTCCTACATCACCACTCACTGATCTTCTTCAGTTCCTTCATTCTGAACTTCACCCTTTTAACTGGATGAGTCCTTTTTATGTTCTTTGCCTGCAAAGTTAGTTTTTCTAAACTTCAACAAACCTGTTGTAAGCTCAGTTAAGCTCAGCCCTTTCAGCCATGAGCAGCGATGGTGGCAGCCACTCAGCTTCAGTAGAGACTTTCTGCACCACTTTATTGCCTTACTCATTGTTTGTACTTCTCATGCATACTTCAAAAGACCCAGAACTGCAGGTTTCCCCAAGGCTTTCC
>NW_008825617.1:82524-82904 GCF_000699105.1 Pygoscelis adeliae
AAAAAAAATCTTGTGTGGCAATAACTTCTTGCAGCCTTTGTTGCTGACTACTTTGGTACTCTGGAAAAGAGCTTACACAATTCTACACATTATTTGCTGCAGTTCACAACCATAACTTCGCGATTTTACAGAGGAAGAAGAAAAGATAGGAAAACAGTTCTTGCCTAGTCAGTTGACCACCACAGAGTCTGCCACAGTTCAAATCTTTTCTAGTGTCTGTACCTATGTCAGGAAAAGTCCTACTGATGTTTCTTTGTAAGGAGCCTCTGATAATGTAGGCCTGCATCTTCCTTTGCTGGTACAAAAGTGGTTTTTATCTACCATTTTTCTTTCAGTTTGCAGATCATTCTTTTTTCTGATTTCTGTATATTTTCTGTATT
>NW_008825617.1:82944-96747 GCF_000699105.1 Pygoscelis adeliae
ACTCTTTCTCTTGTCTCTTCCTTGCTCTCAAACTGATTAACCTTCCATGGTCACTTTTTAAAAGTCTCACTGCTGTCTCTTGACTCCTTCATTTTACATGGACTTTGACTAACAATTTTAAAATGTTGCCACCTTGTGAAAATGCATACTCACATTTCACATTCTTGCAAATGACTAACATTATTCAGTTTGGTGTAATGAATATTTGTATGCCTCACACTGATTGATGTGTTCATGGCAAGATTCAGTGATGGATTAGACATAATTGGGACAGATGGACTCCTTCAGCATGTAACTTCACATATGGTCTGAGTTCAGATTATGAAAAAATGAATTTATACTGCTATTTATACTGAAAAAATTATCCTTAAAATAATTTTTTAAAAAGAGAAATGGTTTTACTGATTCACAGAATGAAATGTGGATGAGTAATTTTTTCTCTAATGTCTTATCAGAATACTCCTTCCAATACTGTCATAGTTGAATGTTTAGTTAGCTTTATCTAACCATGAATGCTCCTCACCTCTGTTACCTATGCAATACAGAATGATTTCATTATTATATTAAAAAGCAAAATAAAATTATGTTAAGATTGCTAAATTAACTACCAAAATTAAAAAATACTTGTTGGTACAGTCTTCAATTAAATGACCACATATCAGTCAATTATGTATCAGCAAAGTGCTGACGCTAGGGAACTTCCTACCAAATGCCAAGTTCCATGTTCCAATAATTGAGATTCTAGATTTGCTTAATTAAATAGCTGTATTTGCAGAAATGAACAAAATTTTCATAATTATTTTTGGAATAATCTCAGAAAAGGGGGAAAAAACCCACAAAACCCAAAACCTCATATCATTTATGAGAAAGAAAGATTTCTAATTGAAAGACATTAGCCATGGGCAACGTATCAAATTAATTATAGGCATTGCTGACTGCAGTGGCTCTAATTCTGGATAACAAAAGCACAGGTCTATGTGTGTTGTGGTTTTTTTTTTCAATTTGACCTTAAAAAAAAAAGACAAATCAACATACCAAATTGGTTTAAGATTTAAATAAAAATAGATTACATACACTAAAAGGTTTGTATAGTTAACATGGTAAATTTGTCCCATATCTGAAGTATAGCACCTAAAACCTGACCAAATATGCAGGTGTTTTAATTACACAAGTTATAAAAGTAAAAGCTTCTAGCAACATGCACTTTTCATATGCAAATATTACAGAACATAATTCTCATCTGGTATGAGAAAACTTAGTAGGTTCTCACTCCTGTTTTTGCTTAGAATGTCAGCCCAGACAGTTGCCAGTTACCATAAGCTCATGTGATGCATGGATATTTGGTCTTTGACAGGGTCATGGCTAGAAGGCTGAATTCAGTGGCTCAAACAGGTAGATCTAGGTACTGTTTCAGATGTCTTAGGGTATTTCATCTGATCCTCCACTTATCAGTCCAGAAGGATATGGGTACCCCAGCTGTGTCATGTCTTCCAGTTTTGATCTTAGATACCCTGGGACATCTTAAAACCCAGTAGAAATCTATATTTAGATAACTAAATCAAAACCAGTGAGTTCTTTCAAGGGCCAACACCTACACCCACTATTCTCCGTTTTTCCTGGCTGCTTCACCTATTGTGAAACCCTTTCTTTCAAAGCTTGATGCAATTGCTTAAAAATGACCAGTTGTGCTGGTTTTGGCTGGGCTACAGTTAATATTTTTCATAGTAGCTAGCATGGGGCTATGTTTTGGATTTGTGCTGGAAACAGTGTTGATAATACAGGGAGGTTTTAGTCATTGCTGAGCAGTGCTTACACAGCATCAAGGCCTTTTCTGCTTCTCACACCACCTCACCAGCAAGAATGTTGAGGGTGCACAAGAAATTGGGAGGGGACACAGCTGGGACAGCTGACCCCAACAGACCAAAGGGATATTCCATACCATATGATGTCATGCTCAGAAATAAAAAAAACTGGAGGAAGAAGGAAAGCAGGGAACGTTCGGACTGATGGCATTTGTCTTCCCAAGTAACCATTACGCATGATGGAGCCCTGCTTTCCTGGAGATGGCTGAACACCTGCCTGCCAATGGGAAGTAGTGTATGGATTCCTTCTTTTGCTTTCGCTATTAAACCGTCTTTATCTCAACCCACGAGTTTTCTCGCTTTTACCCTTCCAATTCTCTCCCCCATCCCACCAGAGGGGGAGTGAGCAAGCAGCTGCGTGGTGCTTAGTTGCCGGCTGGGATTAAACCATGACATCAGTGCATCTGAGATGCTATAGGGTATCTGAGAAATCCACATGAATCTGATAATTATGCTAAGGACCTATAGAAGACCACATGGAGCAGCAACAGAGGAAATGTGGGATATCCCACACAGACAATGAAGACTTAATTTTAGGCAGGTTTATTAAGTCTTAATTGTATAGCCTTTCTTCTATAGTACAAATGCAGCCTGGGCTTTGATTCAGTTGCCTAAACACAGGATTCTTGTTTCATTTTAAGTATCTTAGAATAGTCCATATATTTTCAGCTACTCCTCTAGAAAGGCACAATTATCTCATAAATCAAATATTATATGTCAGCCTTGTAGATGTCTCAGATACCCTAGGGTACTTCAAATAACACTAGTTGGGGTGGGATAGGGGTAAATGAATTGAGCCATTAGGGACTGGGCTTTGAAATTTTTTAGAGAATTGCTATATAAAAGTTAGGTACTAAAATCCTAATGCTAAAGCCCCTATAACAATCTAACCTATTGCATCTTGGAGCTACATTTTTTTATCATATAATGTAATCACAGTAAAATTCATGCTTGCCCTATACAACCCCACTCCAGCTAAAGCAATATGTTTTCTGTTTGTAACTCTTATCTAACTATTCACATTAACATCAATATCGGTGTGGAATGTTTATTTTAAGGATAACAGAAATTATTACTGTGCAAAGCCTTTAAATAATTCAAGTAAATTAAATATATGATAATAAAAATATGTCCTGTTAAATATTTGTAGAAGTATAGGAAGCAACTTTGGAATAGAAACTAAAAAAAATAAAAGTGCCATTTTCTAAGTCCAACAATCTTATTGAGATACATTTTTTAATATTCATGTTAAAAGACTGTTATTGGTCATCTTGTACAATCTTTAAAATAGTCTATGATTTCCAGTTGGTAGATTTTACAGCACAGATACATTTCTTTACACTGTAACCAGGAGGTCAATACCAAAAACACGAACTGACTTTGAAGCAGAATGAAGCGAAGTGTTAAAAGGGCTCTCACAATGATAAGGGAAAAGTTGTGCGGTTTTACTCTTAGTACTAGGTATCTTTTTCCTTTATCAGTTTTCTAAATTCATGGGTGTGGACTGAGAATCTAGGTGTAGTAGAGAAGGATGTAGATGTTATAAAAAAGCCCCCTGGTTTCTGCATTTTAGCTGAAGAGACATGCCATAAACGTGTCTAGTTTTAATGTGTTTTAATGTATTTTGAATACATAATAAGTTAGGCATTGTAAAATTGTGACCGGTATGCTGGGTGCATTAAGAGAATTTGTTCATGTTAGGCATATGCAACCACTGTGAATTAAATCATTGACTGCATCTTTGATGTATATCAAAAATACCCTATGAGATTCATTTAAACAATAATCTTTGAAAAGCATTTAGGAAGATGCTTCACAGTAGCTCTTGTATCTAGGTGTGGATTTTAATATTATAAACTACTTCACATAGAAAAGTTTTAGGTTACATTTTTGATGTTCCTAAAATATTACCAGTCACACACATATTGTTTTGTTTAAACAGTGAGGTAAAACCACATCTTATTTTCAGATTAAACTCCTGTTGACCTCCTAAATTGCTAATGAACCTTTTTTCTTCTGGAGTCCAGGCCTCACCTACCTTGAATTTGAGCCTTGAAAGTTGTAAGACGTACACTTTTGGAGAAAGTTAGCATTTTGGGTAAGCCTGTGCTTTTCAGTGGAATTATAGTAAAGCATAGAGATTTCAGCAGTGGTTGTTTCAGGTAAGATGTCAATATTGTCACCCAGGAAGTGTAACTCATCTGGTCTATGTACTTCTCAGTCTCAGGAGATTTTCCCTATAACCCAGAAGTTCATAGTAAATACTAGTGGTGTGTAACCTGGCCAAGAATACTTCCTAACCCTTTCTTTTTGAAGCTGGGTTGATGAAGAACCAACTATAAAGATGTCAAAGGACAAAGGTGTCATGGGACTTCGGCCTCTACTCCAAAGACTGTTTAGAATGATTTTGCACTATAGTCTACGAGAGAGATCTTCTCCCTCTATAGAGTGTTCAGTTCATAGCCTTTCATAATTTAAGTGGACTACTTGTTCTCTGATGGTGCTTAAGTTTCCTAAATAGTCAATAAAGAGAGAGAGAGGTCAAGATTGTACTCTGAAAGTCAATGGAGGATTGTAGATTTCTCCTTCACTTTACAGGGAAGCTCAGAGCATATCTGAAATCACCTTAAATTTACATGCCAAGGGTGTAATATCACAGAATCACAGAGTTGTTGAGGATAGAAGACACCTCTTGAGATTACCTAGTCCAAAACCCCTGCTCAAACATTGTTAGCTAGAGCTGGTTACTTATGGTTGTTTCCAGTCACGTTTTCAGTATCTTCCCAGATGGAGACTCCACAATTTATCTGGGCAACCAGTTCCAGTGTGCAACTACCCTCACACTCAAAAAAGTGTTTCCTTGTGTTCAGGTGGAAATTCATGTGTTTTAATTTGGGCCCATTGCCTCCTGTCCTGTCACTGGACATCACAGAGAAAAGTCTGGCTCCATCTTCTTTACGCTCTCCCAGATGAGAGTGTACATGCTCATGAATGCACATGAATATGCACATGTGCATTAATGCACATGAATAAGATCCCCCTGAGCCTTCTCTTCTCCAAGCTGAGCAGTTCCACCTCTCTCAGCATCCCTTTAACCATCTTCATGGCCCTGTGCTGGACATCGTCATGGCTGTCTATGTGTCCATGTCTCTCTTGTACTGTGGAATCTAAAACTGGACCCAGTACTCCAGATGTGGCCTCACCAGGACAGAGGAGAGAGCAAGGATAACCTCTCCCTGCTGGCAACATTCCTCCTAATGTAGCCCAGGAGGTTGTTGATCTTTCTGGCAGTGAGGACATGTTGCTGGATCATGGTCAGCTTGCTGACCACCAGGACTCCCAGCTCCTTCTATACAAAGCTGCTTTTTAACAGCATGAATTAGTGCACGGGATTATTTCTGCCAAGATGCAGAACTTCTCATTGTCCTTTAGTGAATCTTGTGAGGTTCCTGTCTACCCAATTCTCCATCTTCTTGGGGTCCCTCTGAATGGCATCACACCTATCTGGTGTATCAACTACTGCTCCAAATTTTGTTTTACCTGTAAGTGTAGCGATTTGACTTTGGCTGGCTGCCAGGTGCCCACTAAGCTGCTCTATCACTCCCCCTCCTCAACAGGACAAGAGGGAGAAAAATATGACAAAAAGTTTATGGGTCGAGATAAGGACAGGGAGATCACTCTCCAGTTACTGTCATGGGCAAAACAGGCTTAACTTGGGGAAACTAATTTAATTTACTGCAGGATAATGAGAAATAAGAACAAATATAAAAACACCTTACCCCCACCCATCCCTTCTTCCCAGACTCATCTTCACTCCCGATTTCACTGCAGTCAGTTCATAATGCCTTGTCTCTACTGCTCCTTCCTCCTCCTCACGCCTTTTCCCTGCTCCAGTGTGGGGTCCCACCCAAAGGAGGCAATCCTCCATGAACTTCTCCAACGTGGGTCATTCCCACAGGCTGCAGTTCTTCAAGAATTGCTCCATCATTGGTCCTTCCTATGGGGTGCAGTCCTTCAGGAACAGACTGCTCCAGTGTGGGTCCCCCATGGGGTCACAGATTCTGCCAGAATATCTACTCCTGCATGGGCTCCTCTCCAAGGGGCCACAGGTCTTGCCAGGAGCCTGTTCCAGCATGGACTTTCCATGGTTTCACAGCTTCCTTCAGGACACATCCACCTGCTATGGCATAGGGTCCTCCACAGGCTGCAGGGTGGATATCTGATCCACCATGGACCTCCATGGGCTGCAGGGAGACAACCTGCTACACTATGGTCTTCACCACGAGCTGCAGGGCAATCTCTGCTCCATCACGTAGAGCATATCCTCCCCCTTCTTCACTGATCTTGGTGTCTGAAGAATTGTTTCTCTCACATATTCTCATTCTTCTCTCCCAGCTGCTGTTGCATAGCATTTTTTACCCTTTCTTTAATATGTTATCACAGAGGCACTACAACCGTGACTGATTGGCTCAGCTTTGGCCAGCGGTGGGTCCACCTTTGGGCCAGCTGGAACTGTCTCCGTCTGACATAGGGGCAGCTTCTGGCATCTTCTCACAAAATCCACCCCTGCAGCCACCCTACTATCAAAACCTTGCCACATAAACCCCATACAGTAAGCTTGCTGAGGATGGTCTCTGGCCTGATTGTTCATTAATAAAGATGTCAAACAGTATTGGACACAGTATTGACCCTGGGATACATCACTGTTGATTTGCCTCCAAACAGGACTTCATGTCAGTGAACACAACTCTGAGCCTTACAGTTCAGCCAGTTTTCAGTCCACCTCACTGTCCACTTATGTAGCTGATACTTAATCAGCTTGTCTATGACAATGTTTAGGGACACAGTGTCAAAAGCCTTATTAAAGTTGAGACAGACAACATCCACTGCTCTCCCTCATCCACCAAGCCATTCATTTCACCATAGAAGACTATCAGATTGTCACTGAACGTGACTCCAGGGTTAGTGTTACAGTTCATTGAAAGAGGTAGCTTAGACATGCAGTTGGCATGGGCTTGGAATTGGGTAGCCAAGGGAAAGTTAAGGCAGCCAAGGGATCTATACTGAGAGGAAGATGGTGGTGTGGGCCAGACATGGGGTTCTTAGTCCCAGCCTGAGCTGGAAAGTAGGGTAAGGGTTATGGTTAGGGTACAACAGAAGAGAAAGCCTAGATGTGCGGTTGGAGTGTGTGGGGATTAACGGCACAGACTCTGGCAGGCAGCAACCAAAGACCCTTATTGCTCTTTATCGGCATTCTTTATAGCAAACAGAAGTGTTCACGTGCCATCTGCAGCTTGCAGATTGGTTACAGCCTTGCGTTCATGCATATCTATGCTCTAGCGGATTGGCCCGTTCTTCCTGATCACGCGACATGCCTTCATGACCTTTCTCTTGTTTACTCCTTTTCAGCAGCTCATTACTTCCTCCTTTATCCTCTGCCCACGTACCTTCTCATGCCTCAAGGGCACAAGGCTCGGTCATTGTCGTCGAGCTGCCTATCCCCACAGGAGTGGGGCTGCAATTGGGAAGCCAAAGGAAAGTTAGGGTGGCCAAGAAATGTGCGCTGAGAAGAAATCTGGGGAGTGGGCCAAAGGTGGAGGTCTTAGTCCCAGCCTGAGCCAGAAAGTAGGGTTAAGGTTAGGATTAAAGTTAGGGTTCAGCAAAAGAGAAAGCCTGGATGTGCTTTTGCCATGGGGATAGAATTGTGTGGCCAAAGGAAAGTTAGGGCAGCCAAGAGATGTGTGCTGAGAAGAAATTTGTGGTGTGGGCCAGAGGTGATTCCCCCTTCACAAATCATTGCTGATTACTTCCAGTCAACTTCTTGTCCTTCATGTGTCTTAAAATTTTTTACAAGATAGTTGTTCCATCACCTTTTCCAGGGACTACAGTGAGACTGACCAACCTGTAGGTCCTGGGGTCCTCCTTCTTGCTCTTCCTGTTGATAGGAGTGACATTTGCTCTATTCCAGTCCTCAGGAATCTCTCCCAGTTGCCACAACCTTTTAAAGATGATAGACAGTACCCTCACAATGACATCAGTCAGGTTCCTCAGCATTGGTGAGTGCATCTCGTCAGGTGTCATGGAATTGTGCATGTCATAGAATCATAGAATCATAGAATAGTTTGGTTGGAAGGGAACTCTAAAGGTCATCTAGTCCAACCCCCCTGCAGTGGGCAGGGACATCTTCAACTAGATCAGGTTGCTCAGAGCCCCGTCCAACCTGACCTTGAAGGTTTCCAGGGATGGGGCATCCACCACCTCTCTGGGCAACCTGTGCCAGTGTTTCACCACCCAAAGTGGAAAAAATTTCTTCCTTATATCTAGTCTAAATCTACCCCCCTTTAGTTTAAAGCCATGTCCTGCTTGTTTAAATGCCCTACAACCTTAACCTCTTCCCAAAAGCGTAAGTCTTTCTCCCCTAGAATTCCCCTCAGGGACCTAGGATTCCTGAAGGCAAATCTTACCAGTAAAAAAGGCATTCAGTACCTCAGCATTTTCCATGTCCTGTGTTGCCAGGCCCCCTATCCTATTCTTCAACAGGTCCACATTCTCCATAAACTTCCTTTTGCTGTTGTACTTGTAGAATCCTTCTTGCTGCCCTTGACTATTCTTAATACACTTTACGCCTTTCTGTTATATTAGTGAACCTTCTCCTTTTTCTGCTCCCACTCTTTTTCTTCACTTCTTTCATATCTAGGCAGCAAAAGGAATGTTCTCAAAATAGAGATCACCCTTTCTGAAAATTGTGGCCAGTAGCAGTACACAAATACATCATTTCGGGATTTTTTCATGTGGACAAAAATGTCTCAAAACCTTTGCCTTTGCCTTTGCCTTTGCCTTTGCCTTTGCCTTTGCCTTTGCCTTTGCCTTTGCTTTCATTCACTCTCCTTCATCCTTTCTTCTTTTTCAGAGAAATTAGCCTGAGGCAGAGGCTCAGCATGGAGCCTAATCACTCTATTAAAATTTGGGAAAGTTATGAACAGCTGCCTGGGATATATTTGTATTGAATGCATGAGTTGATAGAAAAGGCAAAGTGTCATCCTGTAAAATTTTGAGTCTTAACATGTACGTCATACTGTAAAACATAAAAGATGACTGTGAAATCAGATGCTATTTTAAAGTCGGATTTATCAGTACTACTTAAAGTAATTTTACACAGTGTTTATATATACCCAAATAATGCACTAAAAGCTTCAATAAAGGTCTTGTACTCAGATGTTTATTTTTATACTCTTCTATAAATTTTTATTGTACACTAGAAAAAAACCCAACAAAAACCTGACAACCAGGCAACTACTGTTGCTTGCTATATATCTTCTTAAAACATATAGGATAATGGTCCTAACATAGGAAGATGAAGTCTTCATTTTCTTTACTTTTTATGACAGCTGAGAAAACCCACTGCATTTCTGAGCAGGTGCTTTGTATTTGTCAGTCTGGGGAAAAAAGAAAAAATCGTTAGTAAGCTTTTCTTTGTCACTCTCAAGCAATCAAAGAAAGAACCCACACAAAATATGTTCACAAGCTGCTTTCTATCACCATAGGCCTTCTTTGGTTTTTTATTGCCACTGGTATGTGATGCACTGAAACAGAAATGCCTGTCTTATTTTCAGAAAAGACAGAATTGCAATTTGTTAGATAGAAACAACACGTACGCCTCTCAGGGTTTGGCTTTGCTTGCTTTCTTTTAGCTTAATGTTCACTGTAGTAAAGACAAATATTTGAAGATGTTTGATGCAGTAAAAAGTTTCAAAATGTGAATAATTTGTTAAAAGGTTACTATTTGCTTATTTGTTATACTTTACTATTTATTTATAACTGAAGGTACACAGGACATCATCTTTGTGACATCATCCAGTATGTTATCATTGTAAAAGGCAAACATCAGTCAAATTGGAAATCTGTTTGTTCATTGTTGACCATAAAGTTGTGCAAAAGAAACAGTGAAGACTCCATTAGAAGAAGTCTCCTCAAACTCATAGGATTATTTTACTGATATGGAAAACCTGACATGATTCCAGATTTTACTGGGAAGGCTGTGGAGATGGGACTGCATGTTACTACTGTAATGACAGTGTAAAGGATTAATACCGGATTGTTTTTTCAGCTGTTATGTAGTTTGAACGATAGTTAAAAATGTGTTGCATAAGACACTATCAACGAAATCCATGCTTTTGTTTCCTGTTTCTTCATATGCTTTCTGACAGGCAAGTTTTCATTTTTTCCTCTATTCTTACTTAACCCTTCAAATTCTACCATCTTGAACCATTTTCCATAAATTTAATGTTCTGTACATATCTTCTATATCTTTCTCAAGACTACAAAGATAAGCAGTGAACAACCAAAGAAAGAAGCCCAATTCTAACACTGAAGAGAGAATGTCAAGTTATACGTATAGGAAAGATGCAGATGATGACTTGATAACGGTCTTTGTAAAATTCATTCTATTTCTCAAAAAAAAAAAAAAATCAGGACCTCAGTCACCTTGTATATAAAATATTCACCTTTCAGTTAAAAAGAAAAACATATCTAAACACAATATGATTTTTGTTAGTATTTTCAGAAGAAAAAAGAAAAGAAAGAAAGAAAAAAGTTCAGTCTGACCAGGGAGCACCAAATATCCAAAGCCAAATGACAAATAAATGCAATTTTTTCTTTTAATAATGCAAACTTAATTAACTAATGATGTCTTGGGCTCATTTATGTGTTTTCAGACTTACAGCTGTCTATACAGACATTGTAGTATATGTTGCTGAGTATAATATTCTAAGGTAAAGGAAGGAGATAAGCATAAGTTTTATTTTGAGAATGTATGTCAGTAATTATTATAACCAAAAAGCCAGCAGGAAATTATGCTTTTTACTAAATGATCATGTGAGCTGCTGAAGGGAAATGCTTTGTTAGTATGATTCTAATATTAGAATATTAGAATATTCTATGATAGCGGGATATGTTATGTTGAGAAAAGCAAAGTTTAAATTAGCCTCTTGGACCATCAGAAACAGTTCTGGTGGTAAAGCCTTGATTCTGTGAAGGACTTCACAAAGTTAATCTAGTCTTATTTAGACACATCTCCCCCTGACTTTGGAGGCAAAATTTTAATACTGGTTTGAGAAAAGAATGGAGGAAAACACATAGTAAATGAAACTTCATTTAAAATTAATCTGGATTTACTAGTCCTTCAACTATAAACTGGTTATTTATAAGGGATTACTCATGCACCATTTAATTCTGAGTGATGAATTATTGCGTCCCCAGAGAACAATCAGTGAACAGAGAAAGGTTACAGAAGTAGCATTAACGTCTGCCTAGGACTATGTTGATTTATTAAAAAAAAAAAAAAAAAAAAAAAAAGTGGAAACCACAGGGAAAGAAGCTACTAAGCAGTATAACTTGATTAGGTAAAAAGAGCATTAAATGTGAAAATCCTAAACTCTTTAGCTTTGCTCTTCTGCATATAAATTAGAGATTAGGTAGGAGCAATATGAGCAGTCCCTTTGTAATACATAGGTCTAATTACAATAAATTTAGAAAAGTCTGAGTGTGTAATATGCACAAAGCAGATTAAGAGTGCATAGGAATTATAATGTCTAGGCTTCTTTAAAGCTTCTGATGTGACAGATAAAGCTACTTTTTTTTTTTTCTATGGGACACCTGTGAATATGCTTGGAGTTTGTTCTTTCTTGGTTTAGTAGCAAGTGTATGAAGTTTAATTAGCAAGAACAAGCTGAAAATGGAAAGAGAAGGGAATGAGAAAAGGACTAAATAAAATCCATGCAGTAATTTAAACTGAGATGTTTACCTAAGTGGCTAAACAAAATTAAAAAAGCAATCTAACATCACTGGTTCTACTGTCAGTATTGACTGCTCTCAAATTAATTGAGTACAAAATATAATTCCTTCTTCTCCCAGTGAGAACTATGCTTTCATCCTAAATACGTATTATTCAGCTTTATCAAATATTATCACATCACTTTGTGATGTGCCAGTGTAAAGAAAAGTGTGGAGTCGTGTTGTCCCTCCCCGTAGCAGCATGGGAAGAAGAAGGCAACTTTGATCATCACAGTCCATTTCCTGGCCTTTCTTTGTACCCAGGCTCAGTGGACCCTCCCAGCTTTCTGTGCAATCATCACAGTTTACAACTGAATAGGAGCTGGTTAGCTTCAAAGGCAGTGACAAGGTCCTTGCTCTGAGTGTGTTAATGAGCAATCTGATGATCTCCTTTTTCTTTATATCTGCAGTTTCACAATATAAATTATTGTACTAGGCTAAGTGAAAAGATTCAAGAGAAGTAACAAAATAACAAAAGTGAAACTGATCTTCAGCTTTATAATATATTCAGGAGCAAATTTGGAGCAGATCTTGACTTAATCTTTGACAGATATATGCAAGAAATGTTGAGCTGAATGAGCTGAATGAACATGAATTCAAAGGTACTAAGAAACTACTATTGTTACACTTATAATCAGGGGAACACTTGGGGATGTTAAATTTCAGTCTATAAAATTATGAAAGGATAATGGGCAGTATTGCCACAGGGAAGACAAAATAGAGAAGACCCATGAAACGTGCTTGGTCATGTTTAGTCCCTGAAAGTATTGTGGTTCTAGGTAATAAATCTGAAAATAATATAAATCTATTTTGCAAAAATGAATAATACAGTTTAAGAAATTTGGTGATGTACAATATATTGGACCTGATGTGATAAGGAAAATAATATGTAGGGGACAAGTTCACTTCCAGTAGTCATTTAAAGTGAGGTGCAAAAAGTACAAGAAACGTTTCATGATTCAAGAGGTCAGTAAAGAAGACTATAGTCTCTTTAATATACTATAAAGACAAGTTAGTTATAAAAGAACTAGACAACAATTTCACATAGATGTAAGAATGTACCCTATTCTTATATGCATGCAACATGGGTGAGTGTGTGCTACAGATCATGAGTCTAGGTCAGGCTCCAGAACAGAGGACTTCCAGCCCATTATTGCAGAATCTTAGCTCTTCATTTCAGTGCAGCAGCTCAGCTTTGTAGCATGGGTGTTCCTAGTTCATTTACTAGTGTGATCCAAGAGTACTCACTTATTCACCGGAACATTGGGTAATTCAGGTTGGAAGTGATCTCAGGAAGTCTCTAGTCCAACCTCTGCTTGAAGCAGAGTCAGCTGTGAGGTCAGACCAGGTTGCTAGGGCTTTATCCACTTGGATCTTGAAAACCTCTGAGGATAGAAACTGTGTATATTCACAGGATATTGGCCAAGAAATAATGTTTCTTGAGAGAGGAAGAAACCACGCAGCTGGCAATCTGGATTAGGCCAAAGAAAGTTATCAGGGAATGTACACATCTGAAGACATTCAATGTAGGTGTTGTAAAGATTCATCAGAGGCCACTGAAATAGAGATCCAGAGAGGATATGAAGACAAACGTATTATTTTTTTCTTAGGTGTGATTTAACCTCAGCTGGCAACTAAGCACCACACAGCCGCTTGCTCACCCCCTCTCAGTGGGATGGGGGAGAGAATCGGAAGGGTAAAAGTGAGAAAACTCATGGGTTGAGATAAAGACAGTTTAATAGGTAAAACAAAAGCCACGCACACAAGCAAAGCAAAATAATTAATTCATTCACTACTTCCCATGGGCAGGCAGGTGTTCAGCCATCTCCAGGAAAGCAGGGCTCCATCACGCGTAATGGTTACTTGGGAAGACAAACACCATCACTCCGAACATCCCCCCCTCCCTTTTTCTTCCCCCAGCTATATATACTGAGCATGACATCACATGGTATGGAATATCCCTTTGGTCAGTTGGGGTCAGCTGTCCCAGCTGTGTCCCCTCCCAGCTTCTTGTGCACCTCCAGCCTTCTCAGTTGGTAGAGCATGGGAAGCTGAAAAGTCCTTGACTAGTGTAAGCACTACCTAGCAACAACTAAAACATTGGTGTGTT
>NW_008825617.1:96762-112720 GCF_000699105.1 Pygoscelis adeliae
ATCAACATTGTTCTCCTCCTAAATCCAAAGCACAGCACTGTACCAGCTACTAGGAAGGAAATTAACTCTATCCCTGCCGAAACCAGGATATTAGGTATAGGAATTAATTTTACAATGATGGAAACAAGTCCGTTGAATCTTTTGAAAAGCTAATAAAGAACAGTTCTGTTAAAAGTGCCTTTTAATCAGCAGTAAGAATATTATTAATATTCAAAAAAGAAAAAGAAGACACTTGGCATCTATAATTGCAAGAGAAAATAATGTCCAGTATTGTTATAATATTTTGGAACAACATATATAGGTGCTTTCTAATTAAAAAAAAAAGAAATATAAGGACTACGTATCAAATGGTCTGCATTTCTGAACTTAGTTATGATATAAATACTAAATACATGAAGTTACACACGAGTGGTAGCTAAAAGAAAAGGAAGAGAATAAACAATGCATATAAAATAATTTCAAGCTTTGAGTTAAATTGCCATTGTGTGTTATATAATGTTCAAGGCAGTGATGACAATTTATCTAGTAATATAGTTGCTAATTACTCATGACTATGATGATTTCCACCTGTCTTTTAACTATCATCAAAACCTATTTTAATTTCTATTAACATTTCTATGGTGATATTTTAAATGAGGTACCATACTTCAATCTGCAGACTCCACTCTAATACTAATCATTGCATCTACATTAAAAAAGGGCAAGACTTATTGGTCTTAAAAAGTGTCAGCAGTGTAAATCAGTTTTGTAAACTACTATCTATATGATAATGGTTCAACAAACACATTAAATGCAGTATGTTGAGTGTTTTACAGAACTTATTAACAAGTATCCAACATCTCAGGCCCATCCTTCTTAGACTGATATATAAAGAGAACTGATACATAAATGCAGCATATTTTTATCTGTAATATATTTCATTAACTATCTATAAATCACCCAATATTTATGTACAGTGCTGCTTTGCTATCAGGCAAAGTATTATCACTGTGACATCCAAAACAAAACCCTGAAAGGTAAGGGAAAAACACTTAAGGAATCAAAAACCAAAAACTGCAAAGCAGTACCCCAGTGAGGAGTCTGCTGTCCTTTTCAGTTGTATCATCACAAGCAAGCTGAACCTTGTTTTCTTCAGCAAGAAAAGTAATTTTTTTTTTTTTTAATTAATTTTTCTGCAAGTTATGTGACAGGGCATTACTGTGACATTAAGATGAGTTGAGCAAATGTAACTTTGAAAGTATTGATATAAAATTAACATCTGAATTTAACGTAAACAAAAGATCAAAGAGATATGAAAAATCAAGCTAGTTTTTTCATTGAGAAATCAACATATTTCTAACAAGTTCAAGGAGTGACTGATAAAATGAAAAATGAACAAATATTCATAAGCGGGAGTTATACAAGATAATCCGTGCAAGGGTTTTTATCTCTTAATAGGAAAAACTTAGAAGGTAAAAAAGCCTTGAAAATATTCCAAGCATGCCTAATAATGATATCTGGAAAGTAGCTGATTTTGTTAATCTGTCTGTGTCAACAAATGATTAAAGACTATATTTAGCCAAGTACATAAATTACTATTTAAGACTTAGGTGGAACTGAGGCATCTCAGAACAATGAGATTGAAAAATCCCTGTTCATTATCAGCCAACACTGAAGAAAACTGAACTCAGCAATGATGTGATTCCTAAACATAGATGCCTAGTACCATTTGATACCCTAGAAACTGTTGCATAGAGCCAGAAAGGCATGACCCAGCATTCATAAGAAACTGGCACAGCTCTGGAGCAGGAACTTGATAACCAGGTAGGACATCACAGAGCATCTAAAATAACACTGACACTCATGTCTAAAAAATGGGATCAAGCCCATATGGCCCAGACTGTAGATAATTTACCCAGATTGGAGGTTATACCTAGATCACTAAATGTAAGCACTAACATAGGAGTTTGGTGTCTAAGCTCCCATTATAGTCAGTGGAAATCTAGGATGCAGCTCAGTAACCCACACATAAGTATCTAATACTGTTTGAGATGTCCCAGGATATTTCTCCTGCCATTCACTTGCTACTTCAAAAACATGAGCATCTTCTGAGGTCCCTTCTTAAATATGCAAGCCCTATGAAGATGTCTCAGAATCTATGGGCCACATCTTGTATAGCAGTAGGTCTATATATGGGCAACTAAATGAATCCCTGAGGAATCTGGAGAGCTATTTGGCTGACCAAAGGCAGATATCTTTCTTAGGGTGAGATGACAAGCTCCTCTGACTCCAATGCCTGGACTTCTGGATGAAATCCTTGAATGTTGTTGGTTTTAGCGGGAATTATCAAATCTAGGTGGTTTAACAATCAACTGTATTTAGGATTCAAAATCCCTGTATTTAAGATTCAAAAATTCTTCAGGTTTTTTTTTTAATCATGACATCAGGTGTCACATTTCAATCATAGTGATTTATTTAAAAAAACAACCTAAATATTTTATAGTTAAGTAAGAGGTGCTGTCTACTCCTCTTTGTACAGATGTGCTTCTGTGTTTCTGTATGCACACATGAATGTACTAAACTTAAAAAGGATCATTGCTGAATCATTAATGATCAGGGGACTCACAGTGATGTAGAGAGATTCATATTTCAGGATTCATAAGTGGTTTTTGTTGTTGGTTTGGGTTTTTTTTTTTTAATCCATTGACCACTTAAGGCAGTATGGTCTACCTGGACATCAGTAAAGCCTTAGACACTGTCTCCCACAGCATTCTCCTGCAGCTGGCGGCTCATGGCTTAGACAGGTGTACTCTGCGCTGGGTCAAAAACTGGCTGGACGGCCGGGCCCAGAGACTTGTGGTGAATGGAGTTCAATCCAGTTGGCGGCCAGTCACGAGCGGTGTTCCCCAGGGCTCAGTTTTGGAGCTGGTCTTGTTCAATATCTTTATCAATGATCTGGACGAGGGGATCGAGTGCACCCTCAGTAAGTTTGCAGACGACACCAAGTTGGGCGGCAGTGTTGATCTGCTCGAGGGTAGGAAGGCTCTGCAGAGGGACCTGGACAGGCTGGATCGATGGGCCCAGGCCAACTGTATGAGCTTCAACAAGGCCAAGTGCCGGGTCCTGCACTTTGGCCACAACAACCCCATGCAGCGCTACAGGCTTGGGGAAGAGTGGCTGAAAATCTGCCTGTCGGAAAAGGACCTGCGGCTGTTGGTCGACAGCGGCTGAACATAAGCCATCAGCGTGCCCAGGTGGCCAAGAAGGCCAATGGCATCCTAGCCTGTATCAGAAATAGTGTGGCCAGCAGGAGTAGGGAAGTGATCGTGCCCCTGTACTCGGCACTGGTGAGGCCGCACCTCAAATACTGTGTTCAGTTTTGGGCCCCTCACTACAAGAAGGATGTTGAGATGTTGGAACGTGTCCAGAGAAGGGCAACGAGGCTGGTGAGGGGTCTGGAGAACAAGCCTTATGAGGAGCGGCTGAGGGAGCTGGGGTTGTTTAGCCTGGAGAAAAGGAGGCTGAGGGGAGACCTCATTGCTCTCTACAACTACCTGAAAGGAGGTTGTAGTGAGGTGGGTGTTGGTCTAAACCTAAAATCAATTTTAGGTTCAAACCTTAAATTGATTTCATATGAGAAAGAATAAACTACTAAATAAATTTTAAAAATTTGAAGTAATTAAATTTTGCGTAATTTTATGTTATTTCTGACATTCATTTGCTATGGCACATTTCTTAACACATATTGTCCAGCTGCTACCTTTGCACTGTTTCTCCACCAGAAAGATGGAGATTAGAGTCCTTGCTAATCAAAGTGTGGTTGCAAGGCTTCCGTTAACTGGATTATATAGGCCATAGATGTGGACTGCATATCTTATAATTAATAAATATCAAGGAGTTGTTACTCCATTTAGAAGAGGTTGTCCTTAGTTCTGCATGCTGAGTTAAAAACCTTGAGGGTTTAAGTGTTAGAAACAGCATAAAATATATTAAAATTGCTGCATAGTTTCAAGAACAGCAAAACCAAATTAGTTTAATTTGTATCATCATTAAAAAATGAATAAAACTATGGGTTAATTAATAGAAAAACAAAGAGATAATGCAAAGTAGGGAGCATAAATATAGTAAAAAAAGGAAAAAAAATAGAATGGAGTAACACATAGTAAATTGAACATGTGATACAGAACACACATTCAGAGGACTCTGTACTTAACATCCTGTCAATAACCATTCACGGAATTTATAGTGAGTGCCTAAATATAATTTCTTTACCTTTAGGATGACAAGGGAAGAAATTAATAAAATAAAATTATACAGTATCTTAAAGAAAATTCAGAGATCAAAATTAATGAAATATTATACACTGGGGGAAAAAAGCAAAAATCTTATGATTTGGTGTTAGTTTTCACACAAGTAGATTGCAATGTGTTAAATAATTCACATACAAAAGACTAACTTTATATATTACAAAAATCCATTTTTTCTATTTCATCTAAAATATCTTCTTTACATTTTAGGACTGCATTTAACATAGTGAATATTTATAAAACATAGGAAATTATAACATATATACTCAAGCTGGAAATTGCTCCTGTTTTTGTTTCTGTCTGGTATAAAGATGAGTCCAGTGTCAGCACTTAACAAATCATGATGATTACTTTTGTGGGAAGTGCTGTGAGATTTTTAATGACTATGGCTGATTAGAGCCTGAAATGACAGATCATGAAAAGAGCAGAGTCTTTAAATTATGTGGTTAACATTTTGAGTCAGAAAAATAAAGATAGAGAAAAACATGCACATATTTTATTGAATCTAACTTAGCCCAGCTCTGAGGTGAACACATTGGAAGAATAAAGATCTGCTGACTATGTGATTCTGGTACGTTTTTCTACAATATGCAGTATGTTATTTTTCACATACACTATCATTGACTGTCTTTTAAAACTAACAAAAGATGAAGTTGTATATCACATCTTATGATTTGCATGTAGTGCTAAGATATCATAGGAAAAAAGTACACCAGGTTCATACAATAAACATAAGTTTTGTATTTTTTAATGTTATTGTTGTGTAGCTAAATATGCATACCACACATATATAGTCAACAGTGAATAACATACAACATCAAATGCTGTATTTATAAAAAAAAGAAACAAGCAAGCAAGTAGTAATTTTGTCCAAGTAGAATCTTAATATGTGGTTAAAATCGCATATATTTCTCTGTATATGTTTAATTCCTAGAAAGCATTACAAAATATTTTTGAGTAAAGAGTACACACCATGAATTATAATATTGACTGGGAATTTACTCTACACTGTTTATTTGATCTTGGTTCTCAGTATAACTAGTTGTAAAGTAAGCACTAGGAATATTTAGGAAGGATTTAAAATAAAATATCCCTAGAGAAAAAAAAAAAAAATTAGCTTTTCTGCTAAAATAAAAATCCTCTATTTAAAAAAAAAACAACAAAAAACGATGACAAAAAGAAAAACGCTCCAAAAATCCAAAAGATTTGAAAACAGGTGTTTCTTAGAAAAGTTGTTGTAAGGGTTGGCCTAAAACAGTCTTAGAATGGGTAAATTGGTAATTTGAGACCAGTCTTGGGAAACAAACAAAACAGTCTCCTTTCTTTAACTACTTTGGTTACTGAGGCACTGTATCTACTTGAGGTTTCAGGGAGAAGCTTCTCTGAATAGGTGTAATCAGCGGCTCTGCTGCCACTGCTAAGCTGACTCTCTCTGTCCTAAGGCTGTGTAACATTTTGGACACTGCTATTTTGATGACTACATTGACAAGGAAATGCAGTTAATGAGGTGTGCTCAGACTATGCTTACCACTCAAGCTGGACTGAATGTAATTATAAACATTGCCATCAAACAAAACCAAAAGACTGAATGCCTAAAAGAAAAATGCAATTTCCAGCACAGTATTCCTGTTTCAGAAAGGTATGTAAATGAAACCTTGAAAAAAGTACCACACAGTAAAATATGCTCCAAGCACACCATTCTTTCTGCTGCTTTATATCGTTTGTTTTGGTGATCCAGGACTTAATATGTTGATTATGTCAATACCGGCCTGATAAGGTGTTCACCTCTATTGTGTGTCCAGGTTTGCTTTTGGAACTCTATTTTTGTAGCTGAACAACAAAACACCACTTTGGACGTACCCACTATTCTCAGAATAACCTATTCTCTATTAGTACTATAAATGCTAAGATAATTTTATTCCACAGAAACTAAACTGACCATAATGTATTTTCATCTTCAGCAGTATTCCTTGCGGGTCACTACCCATCAGTTGTAGAACTCCCTTTCATAACAAATCTAACAATTTTTTTAAAAGAAGCTTAATTCATCTCATTACAGAATTCCATTGTTTGGAGGCTGATAAATAAGTATCCTGTGGTGAAACACAGATATTCAACAAACCTCAGAGAGACTTGTCCATGCTGCACGTTTGAATCTTGTAATTAAAGGAAAATCATATGGCAACTAGAATGTTCTTTTCCTATTATAGTAAAACATTTGTTCTCCTACATGACATATGGCTAACATGTTGGTAACTGACCTGAGGATTAAATAGCCATTTATATGTATACTAGCAATACCTACACCTTTATAACAAAATATGCGACAGGTGCAAGGTACATTCGTATCTGGCATAACAAAGGCTTACCATCTGTTGGTATAGATTTTGGAACACACAGCTACTTTCATCTAGTGATTTAAATAAAAGATATGAAAGAGGAATATTTTTATTAATTGCAACAGGATTTTTACACTTTTAATTTTTCCTTCCAAATTTATCATAAATAATGATTTTACTTCTTGTATAGATACAACATATTTTTTACATCTACTGTGATTTTACCTGAAATATTCAAAGACTCTTATAACACTTATTGATCTAGAAGCAGAAAATGGAAATAGATAGTCTTTAGAACAGTTATTTTAGAAAAATAATAAATCTAGACTCATAGGAATTATTGCTTATCCCTTATTATGAGACATTACTACTCCTCAGATTCTGATACAAACTAACTTCGGAAACAATAATAATGCCATATTAAATCTATCAAAAAATGTTTATGTAGCAAAATTCATAAAAGCAGAAATTCTGTGACCTTGGTTCCATGTTGACTATTTTAACTTTGACTTATGAAAATGTCCGTAGAAATGGCTCCTGAGGAATGAATGGAGTGACTGATGGCTACTCAGGTTAAGAATGGTAAACATTCAGAAGGAGTAGGAACTGTAGGCAAAGACTTCTCTCATCTTTAACATAATAGCTATTGCTAAATATTCATTGCATATTCAGTGCACATATACCGGACTGCGGAGCTCTTTTCTGGGAAACATCAATGAGTACAGTCCTTAACCTGTCAGCCTTCTAGTCCTACTCTCTCATCAATCCAGGGCATGTTAGGAGAATAGAAGTTTGGAGATTTGCTAAGAGTATGCCATCGCTCCCTCACAGTCTACCTGCCTATCTTCTCAGAGAGAAAGGTGTGAAGCTAGGTTGTCAACCTCTTTAGATGCAGCCCTTTTGTCTGTCTTGCCTACTGAAGGTTTTCTTTTTACTTTGTATAAATTGCCTGAATGATCAGTAAGAGAGAAGAACTATGTTCTGCGACAGACTGTAGGATACCCTCCTGACAAGCAGCTACATCTATGCTGCATCTATAAAATGAGTTTGCAAGTGGATTGATGATTGAAGATCGGTAATGATATTGTCATATTTTTTCCGTCTGTTACACTTGGCACTCTCTGGCACCCTGCCGAGCACGATTTGTGGGATAACAATACCAGAGACATTCTCAACAGGCATATGTACAAAGTTACATTACATTTGGCTCCAACTATTTTTCACAGTTTCAGTGCTATCATGGTGGGAGAGCTCACATGGCTGGAGTGTTGCCATGGATAGATACAGGCTCTTTATGAAAGGTGGGACAGGAAGGCAAGGAAGAAGAGTCATGCAGTTTGTGAGAGTGTAGCAGTCAGAAATAACTACCCTGGACAGAAATGCATAAAGCTGGAAATTTGTGGGTTGGGATCAGTGGGCAGACCAAGGTGGGCTATATTGTGGTAGGTTTGCGCTATAGACTGCCTGATTAGGAAGAAGTAGATGAGGCCTTCTGCAAACAACTGGAATAAAGCTCACATTCGCAGGCACTGGTCCTCACAGGGGACTTCAACTATGTCAATATCTGCTGAATGGACAGCACAGTAGGGCACAAGCAGTCCAGGAGGTTTTTGTCATGCTCGACCACAACTTCCCAACACAGGTGATTGAGGACCAATGAGGACAGGTGTTTTGCTGGACTTAAAAACAAAGAAGGATCTGCAGATTGGGTCCATAGTACGTCCACACAGTGAATGATATAAATATATGGTCTCTAACTGTTAAATATGTGCCTGAACACCCCTCCATTTAATATTTTTTGTTTAAAAAAGCAAGATATAGCTACAATGATAAAATAAATCCACTGGCAAATAAACAGTTGAATATTTTAATATGGTGGACACTGAATCTAGAAGAATACTTTGTGGTATAATTAGATATCAGCTAAATATATTTCCTCAGAATAAATCTCTTAAAAAATTCAGTTTCATTCCTCCTGAAATTAAGATTAAATTTGCCAAATGGCTTCCTCCCAAACAAATAATGGTATACAGCTTAGTTATATGGGTATGTTGCTAACATATTTATTGGTGATTTCAAAGATGATTCTCAAATGCAGTCCTGTTCTTCTCGCAGAAATTTAAAACTACATCTCCTATTGGCGTTCTAAGCATCAGGGTAGGCTATATTTTAAGACTGATGAGCATTCTTGATCCTGTCTTTATTGTTCAAGTTTATGTAAATAAATACTAAATCAAAGACTGGAATTCTTGCTGTTTCCTATATAGCTAAATAACACAGCAACCCAGACCATCATTTTTCCTTAAGTGGCACACACAAGACACATAAAATTACAGAAAACCTGATCTTCAGTCTCCTCCAGGAAGTATATGATGCCCTAGTGATGGCATGCTGAGACACAGAATAGTTGATGAGGTTGGAAGGCAGTTTGGAATCTATCAAGTCTAGCTCCCATACTCAAAACAGGGTCAGCAAGAGTGGGTTGCTAAAGGCTGTGTCCAGTCAGACAGGCATGGAGACTCCACAAACACCTTGGGCAACCTGCTCCACTGTTTGACTACTGTTCTGATTAAAAAGATTTTTATGTTTAAATGAAATTTCCTGGTTTTCAGTTGGTATTCATTGCCTCTTGTCCTGTCACTGGATATCACTGGATACCTCAGAAGAATCTGGCTCCATCTTCTTTATTTTTCCTCACCCCCTCAGGTGATGAGACACTGGAATAGGTTGCCCAGAGAAGTTGTGGATGCCCCGTCAGTGGAAGTGTTCAAGGTCAGGTTGGACAGGGCTTGGAGCAACCTGATCTAGTGAAAGATGTCCCTGACAGTGGCAGAGGGGTTGGACTAGGTGATCTTTAGAGGTCCCTTACAACTCAAACCATTCTATGATTCTATGATTTATACACATTGATTTGATTCTTTGGATTTGAATTACAGTAGCTGAAGAGCTGGATGAGATCTGTTGCAAACAGAGCATCCAAGCCTACAATATTCTTTGCTAAAAGGAAAGAAAGTAGGAGTAAATGTCAATGTTCGCCTGTAAGCCTGAATTGACAGCAAGATGGCAAGGATGGACAACTGTTATAAAAGAAGAATTCCACATCGATCAATATCGCTGGTTAGTCTTCTTAACTTGACAAGAGTGAAAACATGAATAACAGATGATCCTGATGAACATGCAGTAAAACTGTATTTTACAAAACCATTTCATAGAGATTTTTCCCACTTGAATATTTACTGACACTAACTGATATTTAAAATTAATTTGCAAAATAAAATTAGGAAATAAATATTTTAACATTAACTATAGAAATCTTGAAACAGCATATACTCAGATCCATTGTGGAATAATGATTCAACTAATATCAAGACCATTCTTTAAGCAAATTACTAGACTTTTAGAATCTCTTCCTTAACTATCAGTCGCAGCACAGATACCCAGTAATTAATATACACGTGATCTATAACATATGTGTCTGACCACCCATCCATTCAATATTTTTAATAGAAAAGCAAGCTACGGTTATAATAATTAAAAAAAAATTAATCACAAATATAAAATATGTCTTTAGGAGCCCTATACACTAGAAAGGACTTTCTGTAATTCTGCTGCTGTAGCATAATGTTAATTTTCAATAATGTATTGCCACATGGTGTGTGATAAGGAAATGTCAAGGAGGGTCAAATGTAAGAAAGTGAGCTTTCAAACTGTTAACTTAAAATTGGCGTATCAAGTACAATAAACCAAGGAAATATTATATAAAGAATCTTAAGGACCAAACACCCTATTGAAAATGTGAAATAACCTCTAATAATATTATTTTTAATATAACTTCATATGTTTTAAAAGTAGAATTATTTTGAAAAAGCAAGAGATGTATACTGCTGAATCTGAGCTGGCTGCTGAACACAACTTCTGTAAACCAGACTTTCTTTTTCTTTTTAATGTTGGCTGCCAGTGAATTCAAGGAGAATGAGTGTTTCAAAATCAAACAGAAAGCAGTAGCTATCAAAGTAAGTGATGGACCCAACGTCCCTGAATTATTCACTAACAGGCCCTGCCCACCTCCTAAGGCTCCCCCCACCCTCCCCATGATCCAGGACCCCAGTGCAGCCCCCCAGGGCCATCAGCCCCTGCCGCTCTGACACTGCAGCAAGGCTGGTCTCCAGCTCCCCACTGCCCTGCCCTGCTCAGCCATAGGCCCCGCAGAGCTGGACCCACTTGTGGGCCCTTCTCCCAGCCTGGCCTTGGCCTGTCCCTGTCCCTGGGGAGGTGCCCAGTACCCGGGGCTGGGGCTGCCCTGGTGCCCCTGGCTGCCCTGCCCCTGGCTGGGACAGTGGGACAGGCCCTGGCTGCCAGGCCCTGCCCTGATGGACCCCAAGGGGAACCCCCTGATGCTCCCTGTATCCCAGCCCACAGGGAGCCCCTAACCCTTGCAGTGTCCTGACACTTCAGTGAAATACTTGAGAGAGCCCCCTCCAGTCTGGGGGCTCAGAAAGTCTTTAATTTCACTTTATTGCCTCCTACAAACTGTTTTATGATGGGGGTCACTGGCTTTGGGGCAGGCCTGACAAGATATCTCCTTTGCTTGGAGAGTCTCAGTCTAGCAGGCTCTGTTGGCTTAAAGTATGCCAAACCCCAGGTATGATCAAGATAGTTCCACTGCTGTGTTTAGCAAGATTTATACCAAACCTCATGCTCAGTAAAATGATATGCTACTTTGATTAAAACTTGAGTGAAATGGAAAAAAAAATGATACCTTTTGTAGTTAAATCTCATAAGAAGCAATTCTGAAGAATGGAAAAGTTCAAACACTGTTTTGAAGAGCCAGAGGAAGAGCTACAGATGTTTTAAAATCCTTTGTTCCTGGATGTTTTGGACAAAGAAATATCAAGAATTATTAATAGAACAGAGCAGGAAATCATTCTCATGCCTTAAAAAAGTTTTCTAGGATTCATAATTTCCCATTACACAATGAAACTAAGTATCAATGTCTGATGTATTTTTTGTGTGCGTTTGGGAAAACAAAATATAAAAGAGTCTGTGTAATTGGGATTGTCTTCTGATAGTAGTCATCTGTATTTTTTTCTTTCAAAGAACTGAGCAGAGCTTATTCTTTTTATCTGGTGATGATAGGACCCACTTTTTATGTAACTGTTAATTGGTCAGAATACTAACTTGAATGAGGAAGACACAGATCCCATAAGAATAGATCATTTAATTAGTTACACACATGGAAATATTCTGACTGGAGATAGAGAAGACAGGACACATTAGATACTCACTACAGGGTACCTAATAGTTTAAAGAAAACAAGGAAGTGATGAATTTGGAAGCAAATCTTTTGCATCTTGAGTACAAAACTAGATATTATCTAACAGAGAAAGAGGAACTCAGGGAAGGAATTGGTGGGTCATTATAAAAGTTTCTGTTTCTCTTCCACATAATAAATCTAAACACTTGAAGAAATTTTTTGTTGGTTTATTTATTTTGAAGTAAAAATTTACAAATCGTGTTTAATACTCTCACTGAATCAAGCAAATCAAATCATGTGCTGGCCAGGTACTTTCTCCTTCAGTGAGAGAAGTGGGACGCTGATGGTTACTTCTACCTCCCTCCTTCCCCGTCTTTCTCTCTCTCACGCATACTTTCTTCTTGTTGCAATGGAGATGTATATAGTCTATGGATCTTGGCATAAAGGATTGATTACTTCTTTTCTATAATGGTCTTGGGTGCTTTGTTTTTTTTATATCAATCACTTGTAAGCTTGTGTACCACAGTAAATATGAGTTAGCCAGTACTATTAAAAGACCATAGCCTTTGTATGTACCTAACAGTGGAGCATCTGAGGGCTGGTCTCAGTTCGCCTTGATTCTGAGCTGGTTTTTGTTTGTTTTGTCTGAGGTTGTACACTGAGACTGGAGGCAGAGAGAATGTCTATTGTGCAGCTTGCAAACTTCAGCTGAGCACTAATAAGAAAGAAGCAGAATGTGATAAGAAAACACATTCAAATAAACCTCAACAGGCCCTAGAATGATGGGAAGAAGGAAGACCCCCTTAACCATGACCATCATACTCTTGACAAATATCTCAGGGTGCTGATGACGTGCCGTAACTCTCACCCCAACTTTTAAGGAAAGCTGCTGACCTTTGGCATCAGAAGAACATTGGAAGGACGAGCTTTACACTAAAGAAAAAAAGTATAGATATTAGAAAGTTTTCTTGTACAACAATTTTAAAAGTATTATGCATGAGCCATTTCTGTATGAATTTGAACAAGTATGAGCTTTAGTGCAACTGGTCTATTAATAGGAACAGATTGTTCTGTTTTAAATTGACTGTTAAAACATTAATTAGACCAATAATAAATTGCTGTCTTCATATATACAGGGTGTCCCTTTTTACCATAACAAGATTTTGACTATGACACTGAATGGGTTTGAGGAGTAGTAGTTAATCCTTAATCATAAACTTAAGTATTATTCTATATTCATATGACAGAGAATCACAATGTCTGTGGTCATGCTGCAATCTGGCAGTGTTAGGCAATATGGCACCATGTTAAAATGGTGGCCTCAAGCAACAGAAGCATTTGCTTTCTCCTAAGTATTTCTAGTCTTTCTACAACATTATATCAAAAGGTAGATAGCAATTGCTGTTTCCCCTCTTATTACTTTCTGCTTAATTCATGTATTGTCACCACAGACCATATGTCCACCAGCTGTACTTGTATTACTGGTTGCATGGCTTGACATCAGTGCCAAAGAAACTTCACAAGATTTTGCCTACAAGATGAATAATTTTTTGGGTTGGTTGGATTGGTTGGAGTACAGTGTAGGAGGAAGACAATGTGCTGCAGATCTGGAGTTCATAAACTGAGTGTCTTGTGGTCAGGCACCCAAAGGCAACTTAAGAACTTGCCTGTTGAACACAAAATCTCATGAGGAGGTGGAGCAGCTCATGTCAAGCTTCTACTTCCTGATTGTGTTAGGAATACAGTACAGAAAGGTGCAATAAATCCAGGAGATTTTTTGAATGCTCTGGAGCCAGTTCTTTGCCGGTGCTGGAGAGGCTAAGGAAGGCACTGTGTTGGATCTACTGCTCACAAATAAGAAAGAAGTGGTTGCGGATGGGAAGGCTGATAGAAATTTTGCTGTCACTGTGACATAACAGAATTTAAGATCCTGAGGGAGATGAGGAAAGCAAACAGAAGAATAAAAACACTCGTCGTAGTGAATGCAGACTTCAGCTTGCTCAGGGAACTGCTAGGCTGGACCTTGTGGCATACTGCCCTGAAGAAGCCTAAGAGACCTGGTTGATCTTCCAGGACAAACTTATTAAAGCACTAGAACACTCTGTCCGATATACGTAAAATTCAGTAGGCATAACAGGAAGCCATCCTGACTGAGTTAAATACCAAAAGGAAGCATATGGAAGATAAAGGTAGAGAAAAGATACCCAAAAGGAATATATAGAAAATGCCCGGTAATGCAGGAATGAAATTCAAAAGGACAAAGCTCAGCTGAAGTTACAAGTACTGAGGGATGTGAAGGGCAACAAGGTAGCTTCTATAGATACATGGCAGCAAAAAAGAAGTTCAAGGGAATTGTTGGGCAACCAAATGATGAAGAACATGGAAAATGTTGAGGTAATCAGCATCTTCTTTGCCTCAGTCTTTACTAGTAAAGTCTGCTAACAGGTCTCTCAGGCTTCCATGCCCGATGAGAGAATTCAGACAGAAGTCCTACTTACTATAGAGGAGGTTCAAGGTAGGGACCATTTTGACAAATAGGACATACACAGTTCAATCGTACCAGGTGGGATGCATCTGAGGGTGTTCTTGCATCCAAATTTAACAGCCAGCCTAAGTCAACTCTTCTTCTGGTATTAGTATAGAGTTATATGCACAGTGTTTGGCAATGGATTTAACAAAGGGTCCTATTTTTTCTTACGTTCCTTCAAGATACATAGTTTCCTCTAACAGGAGATTACTGCTATACCTTTCTGACAGCATCACTAATGGCTTCATCTACCCAGCTAAGCCATACACATTGCTTTCGTTATGCTCTAAAACTGGTTTCTCTCCAGGTTGAATTCAAACTCATCAATAAATGGCCACCTCTTTTTATAGTTCAAGGGTCTCTGTTTTCTGCTTGTGTATTTACTTTCAGCCTGAGCTATCATCCTGTAATTGTTCATTTTAAAACATTCAGAGGAGACAACCTCTCAATGAAGTTTTCAGAGATGTGGTTTTCTGACAACCTCAGGACATTTTAACTGAGTCTGACACACATTCTTGCTATGGCATTCCCAGGCTTATCAGGGTTCATAGCAACTCATATTATGCATGCACTGTAACATGTACTACAACAGCAGTGGTAAAATAACTTATGTAAAATATCTTTCTATCTCCTTATTATCAACAACTATCTAATTACTGGTGTGCATTTGAAT
Organism: Pygoscelis adeliae; assembly: GCF_000699105.1. Classification (NCBI taxonomy): domain Eukaryota; kingdom Metazoa; phylum Chordata; class Aves; order Sphenisciformes; family Spheniscidae; genus Pygoscelis; species Pygoscelis adeliae. The sequence continues at coordinate 111,842 of NW_008825617.1, forward strand.
TTGATTCTTCTCATGTCCAACACTTCTGAGAAAGCTGTTTGATGTTATTGCAAGCCACTGTCATCATTTTGAAGGTGGTGACAACCAGGACAATCTCTAATCTCTGTAAAAATGTAAAAGTCATGCTGAGCTTCAAAAAGGTGAGAAGGAGACTCCCAGGAACTACGGAACCATGTTCAGGTTTAAAGTGGTTGGAAACAACCAGCATGGATTTACCATGGCCAAACCGTGCTTGACCAGCCTGATTTTCTTCAGTGATGAAATTTCTGGGTCTGTGGATGAGGCAAAAGCAGTGGATATCATTTGCTTTGACTTTAGCAAGGCCTTACATAGTATCCTTGTAACTAAATTGGTGAGATATGGTTTGGATAGGTACTCTGTAGATAGGAAGGTGCAAACTTTTCTGGACCACCAGATTTTAAGTGTTAGCATTTCAAAATCTGTCAGCCAGTTGTGAGTTGTGTTCTTCAAGGGTCAGTACTAGAGCTGATACTATTTAATGTCTACATTAACAACCTGGGTGATGAGGCAGAACTGAGTGGCACCTACTTATGTGCAACAGGCCCCTTTTATCCTTCCTCCTCTCTATTCTCCTCCTCTTTTTTCCTCCTCATCCTTGCTTTTCCCCACCTTGATCCTTCCGCTGAACTCTTTAATGAGTTTTGCATAGTCCCACAGTCCCCCCTCAAATATCCATAACATTCATGTTCCTATAGTTTCCCCCTCTTATCAGTTACAAAGGCCAGGCTGGCCCTCTTTAAAGCTGTGCCTAGTGTTTCTTAATGGTCCATCAATTAGCAGCTGTAGAGTTTTGGTCTTTGTTATTGTCTCGTTTATCACTTGCTTATCAGATTTGTGTGTTTGTGTGTTTTGTTTATC
>NW_008825617.1:112748-127410 GCF_000699105.1 Pygoscelis adeliae
AGTTCCTTGACCTAATAACTTTAGTGAACCAGATGCTCTCAAATCCCACACACTGGCCACTAACCCACTGGGGAACTGCTTTTCAGAAATGGTCTTGGGGATCGTAGTGAACAAGAAATTGGATATGAGTCAGCAGTACAACTTTGTGACATATTAGCCAACCACATACTGGGCTACATAAGTAAGAGTGTAGCCTGCAGGTTGAGAGTAGAGATTATTACCCTTTATGCAGCACCTCTGTGACCCAAGCCCATCATATTGCCTCAGGTTCTAGGCTTGCCAGTACAAGAAAGATGTTGACATGCTGGAGAGAGCCCAGAATAGTCACCAAGAAGGTCAGGGGGCTCAGGCGTATGACATGCAGGGGACACTGAGAGAACTGGCTTTCTTCAGCCAGGTGAAAACTAAAGAGGTATGTCTTCAAAGGGATGTGAAAATGAAAGAGGGATGTCTTTCAAGACTGCTGTCTTTGAGTACTTAATGGGAGGTCATAGAGAAGACAGACCTACCAGGGGTTCACAGTGAAAGGACAAGAGGTCAAGGTCATAAGTTGCAGCAAGGGAAAAATTATTACTAGGTGTCAGAGAAAAAAGCTCCACAGGGAGTATTTAAGCACTGGAACAGGTTGCTCAGAGAGTCAACTGAACAAGGTACTTAACAGTGTGATCTAACTTTGAAGTTAGCCATGCTTTGTGAAGGGGAATAAACTAGATGACCTCTAGGGGTCTTATCCAACCTAAATTATTCTATGATTCTAATTTAAAGGTCAGTATTGGCCTGGAATAAAATGTTTTAGAGAAAGGAGAGGGACATTCAGTTTCATTTGTAAGATCTGAAATGTAAAGTTTGAATCTGGGTGGAAAATAATACTCTGATTTAACTTACTTTTTGCACGAGTTCTGCAGAATTTATATCAGCCCATTACAACATGCTTACAAGGAATGCTCTAGAGATCAGTTAGATATGTTCCTTAACTTTACTTGATCTAAGTCTGATTTCAAGTGACCGGATAATAATAAGACATTCCTCACCCAAGTATGTGTGAATCTATAAACTATCCATAGAAACCCTAAGAAGTGCACAAGCTGTCTAGCGTGTCCTTTACTGAATCCAAAATATGGAAGTATTCTTTCAGAGTTCTTGTTTTAGCTGCCTGTCCCTGAGGGGACAGGCAGCTGGCATCACAGAACTCAAGGGAGGTAGAAATACTTTTCAATGACTATTAGTGACCTTGAAGTCTTTCTGGCATGCAGTGATGGGGTAAAAGCATCAACCATAAGACTGAATACTACCCACATATTTCAAAATCTGCTTTTGTAAAAATAAGGGTATCAGCCATAAGTCAGACTTCCGTCTTATTTCTGTTTCTTGAACTTTGCCCTACCAAATGCATTTTGTTTCAAAATATATTACTCAATTTTTTTCCAAATCAGCCTGCAGCAAGAGTTCTATCTGTGGCCCTTGATCTGCATGCAGCTTGTGGTCAGTTCAAATGAGGCTTCTTTATCTGGGCTGCTTCATATGCTTTGAAGCAGGGAACCACTGGCATAGAAGCTGGTGCAGAATTTCTTCCTGTCTAAGAAGTAGCTCAGCAGAAATCCACTACAGTGAGAATATGGCTGAGGTTGGCCCCGGTTGGTCTTCCAGGACTTAGCTACATCCTCAGTTCTTGTCCAAAGTGAAAATAGTTTGGAGCCCTTGGGGAGTCTCTTGGGGAGTCTCTGTTTACTCCCATAGACAAAGCACTTTTAGAGCTCCTCTTTTTATTATTTCTCTGAGGTGTATAAAATGTACCTTCCAGAACTAAGTCATTTGAAGGTTTAAAAGATATTCTGAAAAACCGAGAAGATTGGCCATGCATCACCAAGAAGTTTACTATGTGAAACTGTATCGCAAAAGTCATCATGAAACATTATGTAAAATTTCTCTATGAATACAGAGACTTGAAAAGTAAGCATCTCTTAATTTCCAGGTTTTGGATGTTAGCACATATTTGTTCTCTTCTTTCATGTTATAATATATCACTGAATGTCCTAACTCTGCACCGAAGAGTGCATGTTTTGAAGGGTAAAGTTTGGGAAAGCTATAAAAGGAAATACCCTCTTCTGATAGGGGAAATTCCTCACATTACTTTACAGATACTCTCTTTTAAAACCTTTGAGAATTATTTTAGTCTTAAGCATACACAGAATCACCAGCTATAATGCTTTAGTTGTCATGCTATCCAGTTATAAAGCTGGAACATCTAAGCACACAGACTTTGAAAAAATTTGACAACTGAGAAAAAGTAGAAGAATCAAATGAGGCTCTTAGTGGGGTGTATAACTGGGGACAAAAAAAGTTTACAATTATTATACTCTTGTGACATAAGCTACAATACATATAGTATAGGTATATGAAGGTAAGCATAGTGACTAGAATTACTTGAAAATAGGCAATTATTTTTATCGAAGGATATCTAAATTACTCATTTCAATATCACATTGATTTTTAAGCATCCACATAACTCATGAAAAAAATGGTTAAGTATGAATAGGAAGCTGAACCAGGATTAAAGTTCAATTTAAAGTCTCCTGACCCTCTGTACTATACTCACTGCTACTTTCTCACAGCAGACCTCTTCTAGCTGCCACAAGGACTTCTAGCATTACAGTATGAGCTATTAGTTTCAGCTGAAAAGCCAAACTTCTCTAGGTGCTTTAACTCAACTCAGATTCCTTCTTCCATTCATGTCTTTCCATTCAATCTTATATTCACGGATATTATTACAAAAACAGTTCACTTATCTGCAGCAATCTGCATACACATAAATAAAAGAACAGTTTACACAGTTAGTGAAAGCACATTTTCACAGTAAGTAAATCACATGCTGTCCTTTAACCCCTGATAGGTAGTGTAAATTAATCTCTTATCTCTTTCTAACCCAGACCATTGAGAACGTACTCCAGAAATTTGATGCAAATATGTTAGCTGCGGAGTCAACTATGCTCTTTCCTCTATAGGGTAATTTATTTCCTTTTCCTTAGTTCTCAGCTAAATGATAAAAATGATAGTGTAAATTCAACATCATACACATTTGTTTCTGATAAAAAATTGCAGCCTAGCTGCTTCTAATTAAGTGGAGTTATCTGGGAATTAATAGAGAGTGAAAAATCAACCAACCAACCAAAACAAAACAAAAACATTTTAGGAGACAGGATTTAAGGTATATTTATAATATTCACGCATGTTAATATGCAGAAATTTAATATCTAATTTTGAATCATACTGTTCTAACCACAGTAATGTGTGGTGGGGTTTTTTTATGATCAGCAAAATAAAGGCCTGTTTCATCTCTTATATTTGTTTTACTGCAGTATAACATAGGTAATGCCTGTTTACTTAGTGATAATTTTCTGCATAAACAGAAACAGTCAGAAGCTTGCTGTTAGCATGTGTTCATTTTTTTTATTATTTTATTTTAATATTACTTTTGACTTAAAAACATCACATGGAACTCCAGCCTTGAGATTGAGGCCAGTGCTTCAGATTTTCATAATGGAAGTATCCCAAAACTAAAGAATACCTGTGTATAATGTACAATTCTTATGGGGCTTGCTCTTTAGAATGGGCACTTGTAGACACTAAAAAAATACCATAAATTTTTTCTTCAACTGCAAAGATAAATACAAAGTACCTATCTATAATCTTGCCTTAGGTAATATAAGCCTATAAAAGGATAGATATATTTATGAATCAAGGCACACTCTCTGTATACTCTTCTAAGACAGAAGTAATGAAACAATCGGAACTAGAGATGGCAATTTGGATGCCTGAGATATTTTTTAAAAGCTAACAGAAACAATGATGATGAAGTGACAGAAAACTTACATAGCATAAATTTGTTTAAACAGTTATGAGGTTTAGAATTCCTTTAGGCTATTCATTAATAGAAAACTACCCAGAATGACACTGAATGTCAATTAAATTTATAGGCCATTAATAGAAAATCAATCTTTATGGTTTTAATCAAAACAGAGACAAGAGACTAACCAAATCTTCTGTGGCAGGTGGAGAATGATCACTGAAGTATTAGAAACAACTCTCAGCCCACATCACTGCAGTGTTCCCCAGATAATAGTGTCACAATAGGTATGCTTCATTTTTCCTGCATCTTCAGGTATTAGGTTAATCCTGAATATCTGATGTATCAGTGGTCTGATCTGGTCTAAAAATCCTATATCCTTTCTTTTAGTAAATCAGAATATGTCCCCTGAAATAAACAGTATATATATATTTTTATAAAAAAAAACATTATATTAGTTTTGGGAGTTCCATATTTGACTTTTAATTCCTGAACATCTGGCCCAATGATTATATATACTGTATTGAAATATAAAGATTCATTTCCTTCATCTCTTCCTCTTCCTTTTAACATCAGTTTTGTCGTAAACTTCTAACAAACCAAGTACACTGGCTTAAGAATTATTTTAATGCATATTAGCAATATCTGAAAAACTGTATCATTTTATCATATTGTAGTTGTTGTAGAGAAAATAGGAATACTTCCACTGTGCTATGTAAGTGCTTTACTTAGTCTGAATTTTAAAAAAAAGGTTATGTTACTTTTTCTATCACCATAAAAATCTTTCACCTCAATGTCCTTTCGTGAAAAACTCAACAAGTAAAAATGCTTTGAAGGCAGGTTTCCTAATCAGATTTTTATAAAGAGATATCCTTCATTGCTCAACTTAACAGTGCAGTTGAATGCCAATTAGTAATTGAAGTCCCTCTGAAGAAAAATAAAATATCAATCACACTTGTCATTAAAAAAGAAGTAAAAAGGTATACAAACGAATGTGCTTTTCTTTTGAGCCAAGGATTTTTTTAAACAGAAATACTGATTTATGCAACCGTCAGGTTTGAATGCATGCAACACAACTTTCTCAGATTGAATTCCATTGATTTTCTATAACAATGTCAAGCATTCAATGTATCACAGCAGCCGTGAGACTGAAATAAATAATCCCTTCAGAAAGAAGGTGATTCTTCTCTTCTTAAATACATAGGTGAACATCTTGTTCTCCTGCTCCCTTTCTCTGTTGTAGCTTAAGCTGTAAGGTTTTAGAACTTCCTAATTCCCTGTCTTCATTTTCATTTAGTATAACATGCTTTGTTTTTCTTATGACCTTCTTTATGCTCTTGCCTTTGGGACAAGTTGTTAGAACTGCCATTCTGTTTATGAAATGTGAAGAGATGTAAAGAACAAAATAAATGCCAGCAAATTCAGCTTTGAATAGTTAGTTATATGTGATGTTGGCAGAAGCTGAGTAGCACAAAAATAGCCTTGAAAGGTTATACGAATTTCACATGTGAGATTCGTATTTCAAAGGTGCAGCAGTCTTGTAAGACATACTGCATGCACAAATTAATATTTCTAATGAGATCTGCAGTGTTTCTGATCATACTGTCAGTCGTAATCACTTATCTGATATTGTTAGTTCTGGTTATTTAAGCTTAATATTTATAGCCCAGGATTGTCATTTACAAATTTGAGTTTGGTGGGGTTTGTACTCCACACTAAATTTATTACTTGCTTTGTTATTGATTTGTTAGTCATTTACTATTTTTTTTCATACATATGATTTAAAGTTGGTAAATAATTTAAATTGTACTAGGACATTCATTTTAGGCACCTTCAAGTGTTATTTTGACATGCTTACCATGAACATAGCACCACACTATTGCTTATAAGGAATGACATACAGTTTTCAGTTGTTTCCATGCAAAAAGCTACTACAATCCCCAAAGTATTTAACTGATATGCAACTTGGTTGATTTGAAATACATAATGCATGCTTTCAGGTGACACTAAATAAAATAAAAAAATTTGGTTTTGCAAAATTTGGTTTTGCAAAAAGCAAGAAATATAATGTAGAAGATTGGATTATCTTCTCACCCTCTTATTCAAGAACAAGAGAAGAATCAGTTCTTATTCATTTTTTCTTCGTGTAAGCGGTTCCCTCTATATCAAGGAGTTCCAATGTCTGTTCAGCAGTTTCCACAACTGCAGGTAGGCCTTTTTGTTTTAATTAGCAATAGCAGGTCAATACTGATACTCGTTTGTAATCATAATGGGTCAATATTTGTACCTAAAACTGAATTTGTACAAGCATGGGACTGATTGTTTTCCCTGGTTCTGAACTCTTGTGTCGTCTTAACAGCCTCAAAAAAGAAAGCCCTGTTTGAAAGGGATGACCAGTGAAAATGTAGTGTAAGAGTGATTGCTAACTTATTAACACTATCTACTTTAGCGATCTTGCTTCTGAGATCTTAATTAGCTCAATGTCCCTATTTTTCTTTCACACAGGAAACAATGACAGACATCTTCAGTGGGATGTTTGAGGAGAGACATAGGTTGGGTGTTTTGATTCATCTCCTACAACACTTGTCTCCATTGATTATAAAGTAAATTCATGGAAACTATGTTTCTTGATGTCTGAAGTTTGGCAGTTTGAACCCTGTCCTTTTATCATCTTCTTCTGACTTGTAGGGTTTATAATAGGAAAGGAAGATGTTTACTAGGCTGCAATATCTAATACAACTTAAAACAGCATGTGAGTGACCATAAGTTTCAGTGAACATACAATTTAGCTCTACAATAATGCAGAATAAATGGAACAGGAATGCAATAGAGCACTATGTATGGTGAACAGAAACTGGTAGAGCTTTAGATGTAGCAATTTTCACTGAGACCCTATTCTTTTTTTCAGAAATTTTATGAAAGCCTATTTTCATAATTATGTTATACCTAACTGGGCAATGAATTAGCGACTGTAATGTAGAATGTCATCTGGAATTGTATACTGCCACAGGACAGAAAAGGGAATGGAACACAGCTGTTTTGTGTGTTTGTTTATTTTGCTGCTGCATGTCTTTCTTCTTGTGCTATAGGTAAGGAAAAATTGGCTCGCTCTGAAATCTTTTACTTGTGTATTATGTTTCCCTGTCTTTGGTGGGAGAAAAGATGGTATTCATCAGCATGATAGTTCCTGATGATACAACCAGAGCACTTTGGGTATAATTTAACAGACATGTAAGTTCAAAATGACCAAGAGTATTCAGTAGGAGAATAAGGTGGTGGAAAGTTATGTTTATTGCTTCATTATTAAAATGGAACTTATTTCATCAAATACATAAAAGAGGTCTGGATATCTTTTAGATATTTAAATTTAAGTGAGCTTCTTGTTGTAGGCATCTTCTTTAGTCAATAGTAAGAGATAAGCATCTTTAGGTGATATAAATCAGAGATTCACAGACTAGAGAATCACAGAATAGTTGAGGTTGGAAGGGACCTTGTTGTGGTTTCACCTCAGCCGGCAACTAAGCTGAAACCAGGACAGACCTCTTGAGATCATCTAGTCAAGCCTCCTGTTCAAACACAGTCAGCTAGAGCAGGTTACTCACAGCCTGGTCCAGTGGTATTTTCAGTATTGTGACTGACTAAACCCCTAGGGCTGGAAAGTGACTCACTAAATAAACCCCTACAATAGAAGAAAGCTCAGTGGCAATGGTCAAGGGTGATGTGCCCATGAAGCTCAGAGAATAATGGAAAGAAGCTGGCTATATCTCAACACAAAGGGGACCAGAGGGTGGCCTTTGTTTTAGATAAACAGCTATCAACAGCTGAGTGAATCACCTGGTAGTGAAAATGTCTCCCTGAGTTAGCCAGAGGAGCATGGGGTTATTGAATACACGGCTCAGCCCAACATAGAGTATAAAAACTAGAGAACTAGCGAAAGGCTTTTGATGAAAGCAACGGGCTTGAGCTGGCTTCAGCCCACATATTCCTTCCTGGCGACTGGGGACACCGAGCATCATGACAGTGACCATAGAGACTGGTAATAGGAATCACATCAATATTGTGATTGAAACGTATATTGCAACTGCTATATTTTGTTAAGTGTAACTTACATTTGTATTGTGTTTTCAGTATATTTTGTATTCTTCTGTTAAATCAGGAATCCCATGTAACATCAACCATCTTCAAATAAGTAAATTTGATATTAACTTTACACCATCCACGTGTGGAATATCTAAAAGAAAGTGGTCAGAGAGTATTGGACAAGTACCTCTCCAGGTCAAGACTCCACAACACCTCTGGCAACCTGTTACAGTGCTCAACCACCCTCATACTAAAGATGTGCTTTCTTATATTCAGATAGAATTTCCTATTTTCCAGTTTGTGCTCATTGTCCTAACACTAGGAACCGCAGAGAAGAGTCCACCTTTACACCCTCTCATCAGATGTTTATAAACATTTGTGATGAGTTGACCCTGGACAGCAGCTAAGCCCCACCCAGTCTCTCACTCACTCCCTTGCAGCAGGATGGGGTAGAAAATCAGAAATGCAAAGGCTGAAAACTTATGCATCAAGATAAAGGAAGTTTAATAGGTGAAGCAAAGCTGCGCATGCAAGCAAAACAAAATAAAGAATTCATTCACTACTTCTCATCAGCAGGCAGATGTCTAGACACTTCCTGGGAAGCAGGACCTTAGCACACATAGCAGTTGCTTGGGAAGACAAATGTCATAACCATGAATATCCCTTTTTCCTTCTCCTTTCCCTGAGCTTTTATTGCTGAGCATTATGGAATGGAACATCTCTTTGCTCAATTTGGGTCAAGCTGTCCTGGTTTTATTTCCCTCCCAGGCTCTTGCCTACCTCCAGCCTACTCACTGGTGGGGCAGAGTGAGAAACAGATGCTGTGCAAGCACTGATCAGCAATAACCAAAACATTGGTGTGTTATCAACAATGTTTTAGCCACAAATCCAAAACACAGCACCGTACAGGCTGCTATGAAGAAAGTTAACTCCATCCCATCCCATCTTGGTGGCCCTTTGCTGGACTTTGTCTAGTATTTCCATGTCTTTTTTGTACTGGGGGGCCAGAGCTGGACCCAGGACTCCAGGTATGGCCTCACCAGGGCTGAGTAGAGAGGAAGGATCACTTCCCTCAACTTGTTGGCAATGTTCTTTCTAATGCAGCCCAGGATCCTGCTGGCCTTCTTGGCCATGAGGGCACATTGCTGGCTCAGCTGCTTGTCCACCAGGACCCTCAGGTCCTACTGTACAAAGCTGCTTTCCAACTGGTCTGCCCCCTGCATGAACTAGTACATGGTGTTATTTTGGCCCAGGTGCAGTTTCATGCACCCTCTCCTGAATTTCATGAGTTTCCTTTCTGCCCGGTTCTCCAGGTTGTTGAGGTCCCTCTGAATGGCAGCACACCCATCCAGTGTATCAGCCACTCCTCCCAATTTTATATCATCTGCAACCTTGCTGCCAGTGCACTCTGTCCCATCATCTATGTCATTAATGAAGATGTTGAATAACATTGGCTCCAACAGTGGTCCCTGGGATCAATAAATGAGAAATAAGACAAATTAAATATCCTCTGAATGCACTTTTACTCTACATTGTTAATATGGAATCTAGGGTAACTAGCTCAAAACTAGAGGTGTAACTTTTAGATGTCTGTGTTATAGCACAGGAAATCTTTCCACTTGTAAACCATGAACATAGCATGGCCACATCCTGCTGTAATATTAATCGTGTAAATCTTCACTGCAACAGCAGAAGAGGCAGAATATCAAATAAAAATATTAGAAGTGATGGAAGATGCAAAATAAAGTATTGTTTTACTTTACAAAACCTGTTTTACCTAGCAACTTACCTACTCTAAGACACCTGAGTGCATCAAGAGGTTCTACACCCCCTTCTACCTCTGCTAGGAACTTAGCTTCCCATGTTCAAGGTAAGCTCTGATAAGGTACGGCTATGGAAGCCTGGACCAGAGTTCTGTGAAAACAGTTAATTCATGAAGAAAGAGCTGTGAGAAGCTTTGTCTGGAGTCTCCACCCTCATCTTGGGAGTTGCATTTAAACTCAGGCCTTTGCCCATGGTCTTGCCTGGGCTACACTGCAGGTATGCTGTGCCTAGTCTTGTGCCTTGCTGAGCTTGCACTTGCCTTACTGACTTGACATCTTGGCTTTACTTTGGATCTGCCTCATCACTATGGCCTTGACTGGTTACAACCTGACTGTTGGCTGAACCCGGTTTCCAGCACCAGACCTGCTCTTCTTTTTCATGTGCTGGACCTTTGTCAGTGCCCTGCCTGCTTTGCTGTCATCCTCAGCTCCTGACTTGCATTGCCTTGTGGAGTAACCCACTTCTGCTGCTCCCTGACACATATAGCATCACCTCTTTCACATTGAGATGTCTTCTTGTCCCTGCCAATGGATGTGAGGCTGCTTTGTCTCCTTGTCCCCAGGTTCAGTCAGTGGTCAGTCTGAGCATATATTCTTGATTCACAAACAAACACAGCTGGCCACACAGATCAAAACAGCAGTCACATAAACATGAACAGCACACCCACTTCTGTTCCACCTTTTCAGCTGATCAGGATTAAAGTCTACGTGTAGAATATGCACAAGTACAATGTGATTCTCTCCAGTAACTCATCCCCAGAGCCTGGTCTCCTCCATTTACTTGAACCCAGACCTATCAGGCATCAGACGGATGCGGCCACTCACACCCGTTACGCTACTCACTGGCTAGTCCAGCTTGAAGTTCACTAGGGGTTCATGTACATATGGACACAGAGAACAGAGAGCACACATATGGAAAAAAGGAACAGAGTATCGTAAGAAGATAGGACAGACTGCGGTGATCAGGCACCTAAAACAATTTATACCATGTTCCCAGGGTTTCTACATCTGTCATTACTCCTCTGATCCTTTCCATGTTTTTGTTCAACGTGATTAACCTTTAGTCAGATAACCTAACCATAAGCACAAAAAATAAAGGAATTTTTTCCCCCCCCTTTTTTCCCCTGCCATACTTCATGAGCATTCAGCGGGAAAACCATAGGATTTGAAGTTTTTTTAAAAGTTATGCAACCTTTTTGCCAAATTCTTGAGAAATTAAGTTGACATGTCATATATGACAACCGTCAGAAGTCAGTTAAAGTTAATAGACCTGGAAGAAAAATACCCTTGGTACATATTTCTGTCTAAAAACCACCACAGATGATGTGACTGCAGATGCTGTCTTTGTTGTTAATGACAAAGCCATTAACCCAAATGATATCAATATGTTGTAAGTAACCATTTCAAGTAGGTGATTGACCAAATCCCATTATACACACCTGAATGCAATCTTGCAAAATTGTTTCCATACAAGTAGATGGAGTTTTAGAGAAGAGGTAGACAACTGAAAAAAATGTCAAAGACAAATGTAAAAAGTCAATGATCAAACAAAATATTATCTTATTAAAATTCAGATACAATTGAAGGTACTGATGGCATAATGCTGACAAGGTATTGTAGTACCTTGTCAACATTATGCCATTATTTAAAGTTTTCAGTATAACATTTAATGAGTATTGCTCTTTTACCACCAATTTCCCAGAATTTGATTTTTATTCCAAATGCTTTTTATTAATAATATCTACAAATATTTTCAAGAATGTAATGTCTTTCTGTAATTAATTTTCCTAAAATGTTTGTTCATGCAAGTTGTCAAATTTCAGAAAATGCCAGCATTCCAGTACAACAATGACTACATAACAATTATATTCCTTCAAAATCTCTTTCTCTCTCTCTCAAAAAAAGAAGTCCTGCAAAATATTATAGCTGGAATAATGAAGAGATGCTGGTAGATATTGATAGGTTAAATATTTGCTCTAAATTTCATTGTTCTTAACTATCCTTTCTTCTATATTGTTATACGATTTACACTGATGTGAAAAGGAAAAAAAAAACAGACATAGTTTCTTTGATATGCTGTATTGGTTATAAAGTTTCATTTCAGCTTTTTAAATTATAACAATAATAACTTTATCAGGTAGCTTTTATATTTTTGTTACTAATATTATTAGTGTATGTCAAACAAGTTAGGAGGAAAACACATGAAACCTAAGTTTGAAACCATAGACAACCACTTTTTTTTTTTTTTTGCAATTGTTATTTTCTGTAATAAAAGAATACTTTGAATGAAAAAGAGTAATTAATAAATTCTCCCTATTAGTAAAACTGAAAGCTTGGACAACATCACTTCTCTTGTGACAGCATTTGCTGAACTTTCTCACCATCATAGAAGACTTGAAATAGAAAGTGGAAATATTTCCATTTTCCTTTTCAGTGCAATATAGACATTGTCAATGTTCTTGACTTTAAGGGCAAAATTCAGGGTTGGTGTTATGCTATGTTAAGTGTGCATGGGAGGCAGAGAGAGAGTGAAGGTGAACCTGCTATGGTTCACCATACTACGGTGATGGATATTCTGCATACTTTTTTCATCCTGGCATATAATTTGTATTCTGCAAACTGAGATTATACATAAACTATTTTTTTTCTTGTTCCTTTTGTTAAAGTCTTCAATTTTTTTTCTATATGTATCTTTAACTTATTGAAGCTAAGTATAATAACTCCTTGCTAGTTAAAACTTACTACTATTACTCGGCTCGTTAAAGGCTTCAGAAAACAATAGTATGGAAAGGAACATTTGAAAGAAAAAGTGCACATTAAAAGCATACTGTTACTAATAATGTCCTCAGTTAATGCTTATGAAAAGTAAATTTTATATCTTTGGAGGATATTAACAGTGAATCTAAGTCTCAAAGAATACGCTACAGCTGTGAAATAATTGAAACTAGTGATCTTAATGTAATATTTTGACACATTTTCCAGAACTTTATTGTAACAAAAGATAGTTGCCTACCTACTCACTCAGAAACTATGGATGCACATTGTCTTTCTGATTATTTTCCTGCAGAGTTAGAATGTTATTTATTAAAGCAATTGTTTTAGGTGGGAGAAAAATCTTAAGGTCTCCATAGTCCAGTAAGAAGATTTAGGTCTGAAACATGAAATGTGGGTTTTTATAAAATATCCTATCCAGTAAATGTCATACCACCTTTTTTGTACCTCCTTTATTATAAAATAGGTAAATATTTTATTTGAATGTTTACTTCATTTCTATATTTACATGTATAAGAACCAAGACACAAAGTCTGGACTTTTACATGTTAAATTGGAGAAAGCCCTTGAAGCTTATTGATGAGGTCTGATGTCAATGAATTTTTGGTCTGGTGGAAATAGATCAACAGAAGGTAGGTACTGGCAAAAAGGAACAGTATTCTTACCTCTCAAAAATGAGCAATGAAAAGGTGAAGCCAGGAGAAGGGGAAGAGAGGCAGGAGCAGTAGGGGTCTTGGACACAGCTGATCACTTCGTGTCTTGCTTGAGATCGCTGATCTTACCAGAACCTGCAAGCCCTTTGCAGTCTACAAGTTCCAAAGCTGCTTTAGCTACATACTAATTCCACATCAGAGCAAGGTAACTCCATATGAAGCACATGGCAGCTCTCTTTTCCCCGGTTTCCATCCAAAGAAAAAGCCACCTGCATGTCCCAGATAGCAGGTGCTGTAATTTATACTAGGTGCCAATCTGCAAAGCAGGACACTGTAGCAGATTATACGAGCATGAAAAAGAATGCCTAGACAGAGCCTGAAGGACCTTTTACCTTAGGCACAAGTCACAGTTGCTCCTCTTCAGTTTTTATTCGGAGTTTGGGAAGTGTGGGAACAGAAGCCATAAACAACTTCCTGATTTTCTCCAATTTAAGCAAGAAATCAAGCAAAAGTTAGGGTGAATAACCTAGACATTAATATTTGTATTACACATAAACCTTTGAGCATCACAGAAATTGGTCTGTAATCATAGCCCAATATTATAGATAATAGCTATTCAGACTTTTTTTTTAACCATGAGAGTTAACATTTAAATAAACTAGAGTTATTTCCTATGAGTGCCAGAATTATTGAAATCTCATTTTCAAAAGATGTGTCATTTTTTCCCAATGCGTTTTCCTCCATGATATCACCTGCATAATCCCTGTGTTTACCTGTGCGCCCAACCTGCGTGCTGGACTGTCTATATGTATGCTGGTTGCCTGTTCAGTACACATATGCTGATTGTCCAGTTCTGCTTGCCAGCTTTTCAAAGGAGACATTACAACTTGGATTTTTCTCCTCTATATGGTCACTGATTTTTATGAAACTCATTTTTGACACCTTAACATTTCTCTCATGTTTGGCAGAAATCAGATGAAAAGTTATAGAGGTAGATGGATTTAGACAGACAAAAAAAAAAAAAGAAAAAAAAAATCATGTCTTCTTTCTTCAGGAAACCAGGACAAAAGCAGAAAATTTAAGAAAGAGAGCTCATCATTCTCTCTATATTTACAAACTTCAAAAAATATAGATATAAAAGATCTCCTCTATATGGTCACTGATTTTTATGAAACTCATTTTTGACACCTTAACATTTCTCTCATGTTTGGCAGAAATCAGATGAAAAGTTATAGAGGTAGATGGATTTAGACAGACAAAAAAAAAGAAAAAAATCATGTCTTCTTTCTTCAGGAAACCAGGATGAAAGCAGAAAATTTAAGAAAGAGAGCTCATCATTCTCTCTATATTTACAAACTTCAAAAAATATAGATATAAAAGAGAGTAGAGAACTATTAGGTCTACTTACTTCCCTTCCATACTTTGTATGTTGAAATTAATTGCTCAGGAGGATGGAGATGATAGGAAATCCTACAGACCTTAGAAAGAGT
>NW_008825617.1:127422-131206 GCF_000699105.1 Pygoscelis adeliae
TGTTGGTCTTGGCTGTCTGGCTGCTGCTTAGATGAGTAGGTAGTAGATATATTTTGTCCTGGAAATTTGTTCTAACTCCTTTTCAGTAAAAAAAAAAAACAACAAACCAACAGTGTGTACTCTTTGATCACAAGAATATTTTCTTTCTGATTGCAGCAAAGCCATTTATTCTCAAAGTCTTCCCTCTGCACATTGACACAACCACATACAGCCTCCTTTCTCTCTTTACTTCTTTATGTGAGCACACTCTTTAGGATCACTCTTATCAGCCTTTGGGCAGATTATCAGGAATTGACGCAAGCATAGAGGATATATCAGGAAGCCTTAACATCTGAGGTGGGTGGAGTAATAGAAAGGAAATGAGACTGAAAACTGAAGCAATGCAAGCAGATGAGATTTAAGATGAAGATATACATAGATCTTGAGAGCCACAGGAAAAAGCCATTTCTGTCTGACTTCACCTCTTCTTCACACACAGATCCCTTTTGCCACAAGGAGATAGCTAATGACACAAGTCAAGCAGTTCCCATTATATAAGGAGTAATGACAAGATTATGAAGTTTTCATGGTTCAGATGAGGTCAGGTGAATGCTAGAAGTTCCAAATGGATGTCTAAGACTGGCACTCTGCCCAAGATACCCAGTGTAATTTACAGTGCAATATGGAGGCATGGAAGGTTATCAGAGAATGCCATATGTGTCCAAACCATGAACAGAAAAAAAATACTTCCAGCTAGGGCATCCTCATTGGAGTGACCCTCAGTAGCATCTGACAGTTCAGTTTAGCTACAGATAAAACCTGTGGAAACCACTTCTTTTGCCCTTGAAAAGTGTAATAAAATAATAAAAGTTTTACACCATTATTTCTTACTCCTTCACATCCAAAGGTTCTCCAAACAGACTGAGGCAAAACATAAATCAGCCAGTATCTTGAGCAGGTCAGATTTTTCCACTGTTTCTATATTTTGCCAAAATGAATATGACCACTGGTACCTAGAACTCCTTTTTCAGTTACTAATTAATCAGATGTAGTCCAAAGAGTAACAGAGAGCAAAAAATAACACAAAATTGCCATCCAATTTATGGTTTGGCTAGTTAACTTTGCCAATATCGTACTACAAATCACTACTTTTCTATCGATAGATAAAGAAATAATTATTATGGGAAAAATAGCCTTTAAACTATATTTCTTCTAGAAAGAAAAAAATAAACCCAACTTTTTCATATTTATATATAATATTCTCTCAGAAATACCTGATTGTTCATAGTCTCCAATTAGGTATACTGAGATCCATCAGAAAAAGCTATCATTACCAGATATGAACTTTGATCTGTTTCTCTGCACTTCTACCTTTAATACTTTCTTTATATATAGTAGCAAAGACATCAATTGTAGTATCATGAAAAATGAAAGAAGTTTGTGTAAAACTAAATAAGAAATGTGATTCTATATGTTTAATGAATTTAATTTATTTACTGGAAGCAGCAGCTTTAGAAATCGGTTATGGCATTTATTTTTGATAGCTGAAGAACAGGTCTCAGACAAATCTTTAAGGAACTGCTAAATTATTTCAGGAGAATGCAGATGATCTATTCTTGACTTAGGCACTGAAGAAATAGCTTTTAAAAATAGGTCCTTATTTATACAATGATGGTCACCTATAAACATGAAAGTGTTTCATGGAAGAGTACAAGCACTTTCAGAATCTGAGACTGTCTCATATTAAATATCCAGAAATGGCTCCCTAAAATGGTTAGTGTCTAATGCAATATGCCCAAGATGAAGAGTGGCATGCTTTCAGACCTTTACTCCAAGGGATATTTTTATCTTAAAGAATCATTGAATAAAACAGAAAAATAATTCAAACATAAGAGACTAGTACTCTCAGTTCCCAGAGTGATGTAATCACTGGGCTACACAATCAGGGTCCCCTTTTGTTTCCTAGTCTGTGAATCTGCAGTGCTCCAGTACTAGAAGATGAAGTAATTTGAAATTCCTGAATTCCCATACTTGTACAATTAGGCATCCTTCTTGAATACACACCACCATCATCACTGGAACTTCTTTTCTTGATTCTGTTTACAAGGCGGAACAAAGATAGACATTTAGAGAGCAAAATTTTTGACATCTACCTTAGGGTGAGGTGAATAGCACCCAAAAGTAAACATTACTTTCCACTAACTATAAATATTTCAGATTAGTGGAGATTAATTTCATTAGGGTTTCAAGTTACCACCAAAATATCGAATGTAAAAGGCTAAAAATCCATTTTGTTCAAGCAGAAAGTAGATTTTAATGTATTTCCTGTGGTCAAGTCAGTGGAAAATACTGTCCATGCTATAAAGTCTTCTGCAGTAATTCAGAAGACTTTCTACATTCAGTAGTAATGTTCTAAGAATGAATGTTGGATCCACTGCAAATAAGAGAATTAGAGGAATGCCTGATTTGTTGTTCTTAATGGGGCTTAATGATGAGCTAGGGGCCCACTTGTTCAGCGGTGTCCGAGACTCATATGACTCTCAGTATGCGCAGAAGGACAGCTCTAGATAACGATGGTACCCTGGGCTGACTGCAGTTGAAAAGGGTGGGATATTTTGAATGATGCAGGTAGATAGATGACCAAGTAACTTTGCCAACACAGCTTTTCACTGACTACCCTACTCCATCCTTCATTCTACTGAGCTAATTTAAATTACTCACAGCTTTATGTTTCCTTATTCATAAAAATAATTAACACCAGGTAGGAGCATCACAAATCAATCAACAGCAGGCAAAGACAGTCCTGTAACACTGTTTCTTTCCAGAACAGAGTTATGATGACTGCTATCTAGCAAAAAACAAGGAAGGGATAAAGTGAAATTAAAAACCACCACTTTACCTTCATAAAAGTGTATACATATGTAACACATGCAAGTGAGACATCATCCTGACTTCAAATACTCAGTGCTTGACAAGTGGACATATGTGCCCTGGCCTCTTTTTACTTTTTACTCTGCTGGTAATATAGAGCAACTGTGACCCTACATTTAAGCTAGGATTATGACTGGTATTTCTTGACAAATTTGTTCACAATACTTCAGACATTTTTGCTGATTCAACACCACTTAAAATTGGCATATATCCAGATCTCTGCAGAGACTGCAGTTATGCTGAGCTTGTGAAATGTCTTTATTTTGTGCAAAGACAGGGATCTGGGTGTTAAAGCAAACCTCAATTTCATTTAAAAACTAAGTTAGGATTTGAATGAAAAAGGTGAGGTCAGATCCTTCACTACCATAAATCTAGAGTAATTCCACAGATTTGATGGCTATTTAAGGTAGATATACACCAGGGCAAAAACACCACCTGACAAATAAAAGGTAGAAGGTCCCAATTCTGATTTTATATATATATATATATATATATATATATAAATTGCTATAGTACTGATCCTTGCAAACTTACACTGGTTTTAAACAGTTAGAAGGATAGAATAAAACCTTTCTTTACTATCTGTTGTATTACTTATACCTCCACAGATACAAGCAGATATATCACTTCAAAAAAGAAAGAAAAGAAGCCTAGATTTGTAGATTTCCCTGGTATGGTTTTAGCAAACATTGACTAAAATATCTCATGTTGTAGATGTTGTAGTTTTGGTATTTTTTACCTTTGTCTTGGTTTTGGCAGGGATAGAGTTAATTTCCTTCCTAGTAGCTGGTACAGTGCTGTGTTTGGGATTTAGGAGGAGAATAATGTTGATAACACACCGATGTTTTAGTTGTTGCTAAGTAGTGCTTACACT
>NW_008825617.1:131313-144146 GCF_000699105.1 Pygoscelis adeliae
GCGGTCGCGGGGGGCCGCTGCTCGGGGACTGGCTGGGCATTGGTCAGCGGGTGGTGAGCAATTGCATTGTGCATTGCTTGCTTTGTATATACTTTATTATTATTGTTGTTGTTGTTATTGTTACTATTTTACTTTATTTCATTTATTAAACTGTTCTTATCTCAACCCACGAGTTTTTCTCACTTCTATTCTTCCGATTCTCTCCCCCATCCCACTGGCGTTGGGGGGAGCGAGCAAGCGGCTGTGTGGTGCTCAGCACTACTTAGCAACAACTAAAACATCGGTGTGTTATCAACATTATTCTCATACTAAATCCAAAACACAGCACTGTACCAGCTACTAGGAAGAAAATTAACTCTATCCCAGCCAAAACCAGGGCAACCTTTAAGAAGTAAAATCAAATTTCAGTATGCAGAACAAAAATTAAAAATCCAATGACATAATTTTCTTTTGATTTTCCACTAGCATTTTATGAGTTGTTGCTGAAGCCGAAGTAATTTGAACAAGAACAAAAAAATTCTGTCCTCATTTATATCAATATAAATCAGATCTAATTTCTGAGAAAGATTCCTTGGCAATATCTATGTAGTTCCATAAGATCAAACACAATTATTCCTTTCAGATGTACTTCTAGTAATTTTAAAATTTGTCGCTTTTTAAACCACTGGCTGTAGGAACAATAGAATGAGATTCAATAGCAACTTAGCAACTCAGCAAGTGTAGTATGATGTTTTCCTTGGTGCCGCAGGATACCTATGAACATTTGAAAAAGTGTTTCAAAATGTGCCGAATAGTTTTATTTAACATGTACACTTCAGAAAAAGAAGAAGTGATCAGCATGTGGGCATTATGGGCATTGCATTGCTCTGACACATTCTAGCAGCATGAGACTTGAAAGAGTTCTTTTATTAAGTTTCTGATTAAATGTCTGAATGCTTGTGGTGAATTAAAAGTAGGACTGACATAAATAATAGTGGAGCAAACTGAATACATGTAATTCACAAAAATATTTGGAAATCTCCTCTCAACCAGTGCTAATAATAGTAGTCATTTTTATTAGAGACCCCAAATGCATTTATTTGGAAAAAGCATTTATAAAAAATGTGAGCAATGAACACCTTGTTTATCATGTTCTGTGTCAAGACTAAACTCTGAGCAGAAAAAGGGGCTAATTAAACATTTCAAGGAAATACAACATCCCTAGTATTCATTTTGCACTGATAAATGAGGAATGCACCGTGTTATAAATACTACATTTCAGCTTGCTTTTGGGGGTGATACCAGATAACTATATGCGTATGACCATACTAGATCAATCCAGTTTGATTCACTAAAAGATTTTATTGAATAAAAGCAGAAAGGGAAAGACGACAGGCCACCTAGTCCTACTAGTTAGGAACTGTAAAAGGACAGTGGTGTGGTTTAACCCCAGCAGGCAGCTCAGGCCCACACAGCTGCCTGCTCACTCCTCTGCAGTGGGATGGGGGAGAGAATTGGGAGAGTAACAACGAGAAAACTTGTGGGTTGAGATAAATACAGTTTCATAGGTAAAGCAAAAGCCACGCACGCAAGCAAAGCAAACCAAGGAATTCATTCACTACTTCCCATCGGCAGGCAGGTGTTCAGCCATCTCCAGGAAAGCAGGGCTCCATCACGCGTAGCGGTTACTTGGGAAGACAAACGCCATCGCTCTGAATGTCCCTCACTTCCTTCTTCTTCCCCCAGCTTTATATGCTGAGCATGACGTCATATGGTATGGAATATCCCTTTGTTCAGTTGGGGTCAGCTGTCCCGGCTGTGTCCCCTCCCAACTTCTTGTGCACCCCCAGCCTACTTGCTGTTGGGGCAGCATGAGAAACAGAGAAGGCCTTGATGCTGTGTAAGCGCTGCTCAGCAACAGCTAAACTATTGGTATGTTATCCACACTGTTCTCATCACAAATACAAAACATAACACCATAGGGGCTGCTGTGAAGAAAATTAACTCTATCACAGCCAGAACCAGTACACTCAGTGACAGAACTCCTGAATGTAAGTGGTTTGACTCAAAGGACAAATGTCTTTGATCACTGAGAGAGACAGGCAAAGCTGGTAGCATTTAACAAGCATACTTTCTCAGAGGGAAGGATGACCAGACAAATACAAAATTCTGATACAGGAACTGATGAGCGTATCTGAAAATTTTGAACTTCCTAATCTGCCCTTGTATGATAATAGAACAGCAGGTAAAAACTACCTTGTTTTCATTGTTTTAAAATGTTTTCTCACTTTCAACTTTATTTCTAGGATTTTGGAAAGATAGTGTGACTAAATCAACCACAGGATTTGAAAACCTTGTGAGAAATTTCAGGTGGGACTTAGAGGTCTAAAATCCAGACTTTAGATCCTAAAAATAGTTGCTTATTTGTTAATTAATTTTATAGAATCCAAATGCTGCAGACACACTTTTTTTTTTTTTCCCCAATTAAAATTCCCCTACTTCCTACAGTTTTCCATTTCTGTTAATATGTACAACCTGAATTTTTTTTTGTTTGGAATGTGTCCTGTGTTCTGTAAGGTTGCCCTAACTTGTCCAATTTGTCACTTTACACTGCATCTAGTACTTGCTTTGAGAATAAATATGTTATATGTCGACCAAGTTACTCACAAAAGGTAACAGTACTAACTATTTTACATGCAAAGGCAACTACTTGATAAAAAATATTTTAAATTCAGAATTCAGAGTTAAATCACTATCCCGCAATGCAAGAGAGAACTGAGGTATCCAGATGGTAATTTTCTGCCCTTTAGTTAAATTTAAGCTGGCAGATTCTCCTTCTAAAGGCCTTCAAAAGACTTTTTCTTCTTGAGCATAAATACTTACATTATGCAGATAGTTTTACTAAGTCTGATTTTATAAATCCCACTTAATTTTGGTATACTAGATCTTACTCTAAATCTCATATTTTAAAGGACAATTATTAACTCTGAGAGTAAAAGTCATTCTGAAGTCATGGTGTGTCAGCCCCTCTTGCTGAAGTAGCCTCCTTTATTATGGCATTATTAAAAAGGTTATTTGGGCCAAAAAGTGAGTGAAAAAGTCTCACCCTGAAAATGTTTCTCTAGCTTAATATGTTAAGGACTTGCAACTGTGAGGGAAGAACAATGGTTTCTATTCCTACTCCAAAAAATTTTTGATGCATTTAATATTATATTGTCTTAGATATATGTTTATAAAAAAAATTTGGAAAAAGCCCAGCACCTCCCCTTTTTATCTGCCTTCCTTATCTATTCCAAGACAAAATTGCATTTAATAGGACACATATGAGCTTTATTTGACCATAATTATGCAACCTACTAGTCAGTTGATAAATTGTCATCATCAGCAAATGTCTGGTAAATCCTGCCATGACAGCAAATAAGAGGTTCCTTTCTTGCAGGGTCCTTCTTGCTGCAGTTCAAATGCATGCAAAGATGATTGTTTGCACCTTTGTTTATAACACTGTGTAACATTCTGGATGTGCTGATTCATTCCCTGATGTTCTACTGATCTGATTTATTAAGTTTGTTAAATGTATGATCATGCCTAATCTGTAGCCTTGTAATCCCAAAAGCCAGATCTCATAAAAAAACCTTTTTTCTTTTTTATTTTAACAGACAAAAGTAGCACCTTAATTTTCCAGTTATCCATGGTTTTTTTTCATGAAATTATTTGTGTAATAAATTGAAAGAAGAATTATGAAACATCTATTCTGTCTAGTATGGGTGGGTTTATGATCCATATGTCTATGGTAACTCTAAGGGTATGTGGAGAGTGAGAGGTTTGCTTCATTAGGATTATCTGATCAAGTACCTTTTCAGTGTAAAAGGGGATAATAAGTAAAGGGAGAAGCAAGAACAGAGACACAAATCTGATAGACAAGGGAGACAGGGGCAAAGACCAAAAGTCTTGAGTTATTAATTGAAGGGCCATTAAGAACTCCAGGCACAGCTTTGGAGAGAGACAGCCTGGGCTTTCTAAGTGATAAGAAGGGGGAAACAAGAGGACCATGAAGATATGGGATATTTGAAGGTGACCTTTGGGACTATGCAAAATTTATTAAATAATTTTTGGGGGAGGGGAGTCAGGGAGAAAAAAGCGGGGAATAGACAGAAAGGGGTATAAAAGGGTCTGGTTACATGTAATCCAATGCCAGTGGCTGTGTTGTGACAGTAGGTCACTGCCCCAGCGTGCCCACATTCCAGCTGTTTGGGGAGAGTGACTGCTTGTATCTTCCCCAAACCGGGTGTGCATGTGGATTCAGTGGCAAACTCCAAGCTGGACCAACGAGGGAGCAGGAGGCCCCGGGTCTGGGCAGGGGTATCAGGCAGGTGCGGGGTCCGTGCTGGTATTCAGGAGCACCTGCAAGGGTGGGGTGCTTGTGGGACAGGTGTGTGAGGGCTGCGTGTTTGCAGCAAGCACCTAGCTGGACCGGCCAGCAAGTCGGGGACCCATTGGTAGGGTGAAGGGGCCTGGGATCTGAGCAGGGGTGCCGGGCAGGCAAAGGTGCCCGGCCAATGCTTGGGGCATCTGCGAATGTGTGTGTGCTTGTGAACCTGGCGAGTGTGGTGTGTGTGCTGCACTAGTGACCTTCTGCCTCTGCCAGCCCAAGAGGAAGAGGGGACGTGGCTGTCTGTGCCTGTGTCTGCTGTGAGTCCTGAATGTGGGTGCTGCTGGAGGCAGAACCTTGCCTGTGGCCGTCTGTGTGACTGGCCGTGTCAGTGTCCTCTGTGCATGCGCATGTCTGTGTGTGTGTGCATGTGGGAAACCAGCAGCTGCCTTTGTCATCCTGGAACAGAGACCCTCAGGTACATGGTGCTGGTCTCCAGTGGCCAGGCAGGAAAAATCCCCATGCCCTGGAGCTGCTGGAGGTGGTGGCCATTTATAAGATGCCTTAACAGGAACAATACATAATCTCAATGTAGATTATTTTAAAAGACGGGTAGATGAGGCGCTTAGGGACATGGTTTAGTGGGCATGGTGGTGTTTGGTTGACGGTTGGACTCGATGATCTTAGAGGTCTCTTCCAACCTTAATGATTCTATGATTCTATGATTCTATGATTCAATATTTCTTATATTTATGATCACAGAGTTTCTATTGCCAAAATAGGGAATATTTTATCTCTATTTTACAACTATAATACTGGAAGTCAGCTTTGCTTCTTTTGCAACCACAGCTTTGGTGTGTATTTTGATTTTGTTCTTAGTTTTCCTACCAATATACTAATCCTTCTCATGGAAACACAGATACACTTTTATGTTGGCTAATTGCCCAAACCTGAATTAGAGGCTCAGATGTTGCTGTCACTTGGATTGGACTTTCTGAGTAAGATTTTCATCATCATCATAATAATAATAATAATAATAATAATAATAATAATAATGCAAACTAAACTTCCTTTACTGAGAAGTTCTATTTAAGGAAAAAATATTCAGCATCATTCTGAATTAGGAAACAGAAAGGAACTGCCAGCAATTGTAAGCCACCAATAAGTAAGCCAATTTAAATTGTCTTTATCCCTACTTAGGTTCAAGCTAACCAAAGGATCTCTACATTGTACTTCGATCTGCCAGTGTAATGGTCACATAAGTTCAAAGCCCATAAGAGTTCTTTTGATAATTATGAGATAAATTCTCTCATAAATCGTTAAGAAAGAGACTAGAAGCCATTCATTCATTCTGTAAAAAAGACATATAAAAAATGCAACGTAAGAATATGTAGCAAATGATAAATTTTGTTAAAGCTTTTCCATGTCCTGTGTGTCCACTTCAGTAACCTGTCTTGGTTAGATTAATCTGGTGTGTAGTGACTCAGATTAGCCTATGGGGTTAACACACACTAAAGGCTAGAGCAATGAAAAATCCTGGATGCATCAGATTCCTAACCGTGGTGATATATATCTAAGAATAGAAGGTAAATTCTTAAATTAATTCTGAGTAGCTTCTTTGCAGTTCATAAATTCCACACATGCCAATGACATTATCTAAGGCCAGTTCAACAATGGTATTGAGGTGTTTAATTCCTCTTTGCAAGCAATGAGATATGAAGAATTAAACATCTCCGTACCTCTGTGGATCTGGTTCTAAGATAATAGTTTTGTTGTGAAAGGACATCTTGTGGTCGCCTTACATTTAAGCACCTGCAAACTAAGTTCAAAGTTTCTCAGACAGTATTTTCTGAATATGAATTATTCCAACAGAGCTGAAGATAGCATCTCCACTCTTTTTTTACACAGTCATTTACTACTCACTCAAGTTGCAACAGGCTCAGAGGATTTAAATGGGTATCTCTAACCTTTCAGCTGGATACACAGGAATGGAGTAAACTATATAATATTCTGACGCGTTCATTTTTCAGGCTATCTATAACTACTAAAAAAATATGAACATGGCTAGGGACTCCAACATGTTAGGAAGAAAATAATTTCCTTTCTCAATACCAAATTAGTCTAAAAAAATTTGACACAGGTAGACTTACTAAGCCAAAATTACACTCCCCCTGGTGCACCCAAACAGGTAATCAATCCATAGAAAGTAAAATAAGTTCAAGAATAGATACTGAGACTCTTTTGGCAGTCAATCACTCCATTACTTGACAAAACTTATAGACAATTGACTAGCTCTGTTGAATCCTGTGCTAATATTCTGCCATTATAGGGATATATGTAAAACGTCAACTTTCAAAAACCTCTATCTCCATTTTCAGTTATTGCATTTTCAGTATATTGCCCTGTAAGTATTCTTTATCTCAAGAACTTGTGTTTGCAATAATTAACCTTTGAATTCTCTTTCTAAGTTTCTGGGAAAAAAAAATCACACATTGTCTTCTTTAAACAATTTTAGAAATTATAATTTCAATAAACAAACACGTCATGTAAATTTTTTTGTTTCTGTCCTTAGACATTTTATCTTCACTAGAAGGGAAGACATGGCAATAGCTGAGAGAAAATATATTTCCCCTACTGTTAATTTGACAAAATACAATTTACCCACTCCCCATGTCCCTCACACATAAGATCATTGTGAATGGGGTTAATTATAAATTTCTTTCTTAATTATTTTTGTTTGTTTGTTTTCACCTCAAATACATTCACTTACATATACTTAATTTTCAAAATAAAGACAAGTGAATAATAACAGTCCTCAGTACGCAAATATATCTAAAAAATTAGCTTTACTCTGTAAGAAGAATAGAGTCACAGAACCACCAACATACCTAAGAAATAAATGAGTTTGACAGGCAAAAAAAACCCACCACTTGAAAAGTCAGCCCTTAGACATTTAGATCTAGCAACAACTACCAAAAGTGCTACAGCTATTGTTGTATTACCTGTAATAAGGTAACCAGAAACTGGTCCCTCAGATAACCAGAAGCAAAACTGTATGCAGACCACTATAGATCAGTGTGAGGAGACTGGATTTTCTGTGGAAAGGAACAGGAAGCTGGAATATGTTTTTGCAGGTCTCATGTAATCTTTCTGCAAATGTATCAGACATTCGCACCAGCTTAGTGAAAACCTGTGGTTCTCTGCATCGAAGCCTGCTTCAGCTGTCAGAAGGATTTTATCATCCAATAAAGTAATCTCAGTCTATCACTAAAACTCAGATTGAATCAGGTTATTGGAAGTGGTTGGATTTTCTTCAGGTTCCCTTATAATTAGTTCTGTAAGAAAATTATTCATACTTACAGGTAAAGTGCACCAAATACCTGATATATTTCTTTCTTTAGTTCTCTTTATTGTGAACATTATGGAAAGAAAAAAGCCATCTAACTAGATACAGATGACCCATGTATTTTCTTTCGTCTTTTCACTGCAGGAACATATCTGTGAACATCTTACTGAGAGGTCTTTGCATATTCACTGTTTCTAAAGATAGTCACTGCCTAACACTTGTAGATTCAGATGATTTAAGATTATCTATGTGAAATTTTTATAGCTATTAATAACACGTGTTGCAGGAATACCTGGAAGTCTTAACAATTAGACAAGATAATAACAAGTTGGCTTCATTTCCCTCAACTTTATATACTGCAATTGATAGCTAAACTAGTGACTTCAGGCTCCCCTTATTGTCGATGGAGACTAACAAGATTCTTCAGGATGTGATTCCTGTCTATATCTTATTGTAGGAGTTTACAATTATATGAACAGCCTTTGAAAAGAATATATTTATATTTATAATATCTCTCCACTGACTATGAAGCAGTACCGAGGTAACTAGCTTAGAAAGGGATGTTGACATGGTAGATATCTGCATTTAGTCAGATGAATATCAGTCATGAAAAAGAAAGTTCTTGCCCCAATGAATTTACTATCTAAATAAGAAAGGAAGAAAGGGACATTCAGAGAAATTAAATAGTTTGCACAAAACCAGAACATAAAATTAATACCTCCTGAGTCCTACTAAAATGTTTTAAACAGAATACTGTACCTGTTTCACTTTTCAAAATGCAGTTGTTCTTTCAAAGCTCTTCTCTTTAGCACCCCAGAAAGGTCCTCATACTACATTGCTATGTTGATGACAGTTTTTCTTTGTTTGTTTTCTTTTCTAACTTATTTCCATTGTACTAAAAATGCTGTTTGATTCACTTCTACATAGAGACCTCATAAAAAATTGAAAAGCTTCAATAATTTTGAATCATTCTACACTGCACATAGAGATTTAAAATTCAGTGCTAATTTTTTTATTAGCACTTTAATTTGGAAGGTACTAGGCTTCTACAAGATTTAAAATTATTGGAGCATTTCAAATTTTTATAAGCTTTCTAGTAAAGATGTGACTATGGTTCTGGGCTTGTAAAATGTAACACAATTTAAATTTAATCTAAATTATTTAAGTGTTTCAGACTTCAGGGAGATTTTCAATCTTTCAAACTGGGATTCATGTTCAGAGACTAGAGCAATCTTATAATGTAAAGTGCTTTCATCATTTTAAAGACCTGCGGGCAGCATTCAGAACAGGCCTTTTTTATTGTCAGTTTGTTAATTTAAATTATTTGTTTTTGTCTCCAGTGTATGGTGAGGAAACAAGTAAAATAAGAGCATAAAGGGAAGACACTGTTTCCTCTAGAAAGTTTAAGAAAGATAACAATGAGGTTTCCTGTTTAAATGGATGGTGAGGTAATGTGAAGAATGCTATTTTGCAACATACATTTTGAAACTTACTGTAAGCTGTTACATGATCTATAGTCTCACCTGTGCCCATAGGTATTAAATGTACTCATTATCTTAGAAGATCAAAGACATGTAACTTGCATTTTCACTCTTGCTGAAGACCTCGTTTCACCTAGAGAGGGACGAAAATGTATTTAATTGTATTTTTTTTTGTTTTAGTCTAATGTGAACATACTAACTTCCTGTAAAATCAAAAAGTGATATCTCATTTCTATAGCCATCTTTACCCTACAATTAACAAAATTTTATGGTGTTAAATACATGGATTTCTGATTCATACAATCCTGTGAAGCAAAATTTCAAAGGCCATTATTGAGTGCCTGGGGAATAATTCTGCTAGCATCACCAGTAATTTTGAAACTGAAATGTCTCCACCCATCTAACACATGAACATAACTAATTCTACTGGTCTTTTCCATCATTCTGACAGTTATTTTTCTGTTACAGGAACATCATTTGCCATTCAGATTGCTCAGTCAAAGTAATCTTATTCCTTTTTCATGGCATTATAAAACTTCTAAAGGCACTAAGAACTTGTTATAAAGTTAATATTGAAAGGTGTCAGCATCACTAATTTTGCAGGAACGAGCTTTCAGATTCAGTTTCATCAAAAGTTATATTAAATTTTTTCTACATATGTTTATCAAGATGTGGCCAAGAACTGTTGAGAAGTGGCCAACTGCAATAGTGAAGCATGCACTAGAAACTCTTGAACTACATCAAGCCGGTAGGAAAGTGCCCTCTTTGATCCCCTGGTCTGGTGGGTCAGATACAACCAGCTGGTGGACAGTCATGTAATTTGTATCACCCTAATCTAGAAAGAGCTTTAGAGATACATTGTTTGAGCCACTAAAGGACTGGAAGGTCTAAGATGATTCTTTTGAAGTGAAGTAATTAGGTGACAAACCAATGTCTGTTCGTTTTGTAAAAGAGCAGTAGTCTTCTGTTTGGATAGTAGGAGCGTATTGTACAATCCCAAGTAAAGCCTACCACTTACCTGGCTCAGACTTATATAGGATGTACAGAAAATGTCTACGTCAAAGAAGCTGCTGATCATGCAGATTACAAGCTGATAATTGGCACCAGGGAATGGATTCCCAACCCCTCTCCATTAATGATATGAAAGGAAAAAGAAAAAAAACCAAAATATATTGACTTATGGAGGAGTGTGACTGGGTCATCTTTGCAAGCTTGAGGGCCAGATTCACTGATTTACTGTAAGTACTTTGGTTGCTTTTGTGTACAAAGTAGTCATGAATTTGGTTTAATGACAAACATTAAACTGGGTTTACAGCTGTGTTCTGTTCTTAGAGTGGTATAAACCATCTGGAGAATATTACTAAATCCCACCTGCAGAATCAAGGTCAGGTTCTCAGCTGATTTTCTCTAGTAAAGCCAGTTTATATCATCATCAGTATGTATCAGAATCTCCATTAAGTCATTGTTTTGATTGAAATATACTTAAATGAGGACAAGATGGCAAACTGCAATAATTATTCAATACTAATTGTTGTATGAAACGTGCAACAAAAATAATATTAAAAAAACCCAAACCTTCCCAACAAATCCATATAATAAGGGACAATCCCTGTTCCAGGGTTCCTGCACTGGCTATGCCTGATGGATCATTAATGATATCTGTAGCCAAAGTGAAATAAAGGGGTTTTATGAGGGATCAAGAATGTATCTGTCAGGCGTCTACCAGTTTGTACAATATTGAAAGGACAAAAGTAAGTGTTTAAAATAAAAGGCAGAGAGGCTAAGACAGAAGTTGAGAATAAAAGTTACGGTAATTTATCCATACTCAAAAAACCAGCTGGAATTTATGCTACATGCTCACCTTAAGAGATGGAATACATTTTTTTTTCAGGTTTCTAATAATGTCATTAAAGTCATAATAAGCTGAAAAAAACTCCAACAAATAAATAAAAAAACCAAACCATGTCCACTTAACCAAACCATAATCACTCAATCTACCCAAGCATGTGCTCCATTCGCAGAAATTAAATGAGAAATAGGAGGTAGGAAAAAATCCTGTTCCATCACCCTATCAATCATTGCCAAAAGGGTGTTGCTTGATGTAATGTTTTTCCTAAGAACAAGAACTTCTTTCCATCTTCCATCTTGGACTGTTTCATGTTAGCCAGAGGACAAAGTTTACAACTGTCATTGCTGTGCTAGGAATTGATAAAATGATGCAAATTA
This sequence comes from Pygoscelis adeliae, assembly GCF_000699105.1. NCBI lineage: Eukaryota > Metazoa > Chordata > Aves > Sphenisciformes > Spheniscidae > Pygoscelis > Pygoscelis adeliae. The sequence continues at coordinate 142,715 of NW_008825617.1, forward strand.
CCTATGTATGTATGTATGTATGTAGAAAGTGTTTGTATATGTATAAAATATTCCTAATTCCTACATTTATTAATAAATGTTGTCCATTATAGTTTGAAGGATGACTAGTTATTTTTTTAATTCAAATTTACATCTAATATTATTCTTTTTTTTTTCTTTCTCCTTGCTTTCTATTCATAATCACAGTCACTGTTTTAGTTGCATCTATAGCTTTTTTTTTTTTTTTTTGGTAAAAGTCTCTGATCACATTTGTGAGGAAAAATGCCTCTTTGACTAAATGGAAATTGTAATCAACAAATTAATATATTGTATAAAGCTTCCATTGATCAGATTTTTCTCATATTATTATCCAGCAGATTAACTGTTTGGGGATTGTTCTCACTTTTAAATTAAATGGGTATTTGAGAAGACTCTGCGTATTTTGGGAGGAAAAAAAAAAAAGCCAAATAAGAAATATATAGAAATGTTTGCTTTATTTTGCACAAAAGCAGAAATAAACCAATTTTCACCTGATTTTTTTTTTTTTTACTTGGAAAAAAAGACCAACCCCAAAAATTCTATTACAACAAGGAAAGAAAATAATGGGGAAACATTTCTCAAACATTGTCATTATACAGCCTTGTATTGTTATAAGAAATGTCCTTCCTGAAGTCTAATTATCTATTACTCAATCAAGCAAAATGACAAATGCAATCAACGTTCATTGTAGTAACCAAAAACTTCAATCAATATTAAACTCAGGGTGGTAATTACAGCACAGACAGACTTATAAAACGTTGTAGTACACACTGTAAAAATACTTGTGTACTGTTAGAGTTTCACTCTTCTACACATTTTAAATACTTTATACTTATTAATTCATCTTTACTGATACTTTTGTTCCTTTTTTTCTGAACTTCCAGTAATATTGTAAAATCTAGAATGTACTACAGTACAGTGACAGAAGATTCTCTCAGAGAGAAAGTTCTGCTGCATATGACAACATGGCAACATCTCAAGGGTTTCCTTTTGGATCCTCTTGAAAGTGTTTAATGTTAAACTTAGAGATATTGCCTGGGAATTAACAGTACAAAGTATTATCCAAACAATCTATGCTTTGGTTTTCCTTTATTTCCATAATTCTTTCAGTCATGAGATATTTTATTCTTTCACTGCTAAATGTTTTCTGTATAACACTTTTTCATTTTTAATAATAAACTTTTTCAATCTATTAAAATTTGAAAATTTTGCTTTTCTGCCCTTTATAGTGTGATTTAAATCTCTAATGCCAAATCTTCTCTAGCAATGGCCCTCTGTATACTACTATGAATATAGCCACAACCTTAGTTTTCCATTTAGTTATTTAACATGAGATTAAAATTACTGTAGTTTTCTGGGCCATAGGTCTGCCTTAGACAATCTACCCAGCTATTGGTCTCCCTGCAATCTGCTT
>NW_008825617.1:144172-152843 GCF_000699105.1 Pygoscelis adeliae
TGTAAAACTGCAGTCCATCTTGTCTTCAATAAAGAAATCATCCCTATACAATAATAGTTTTACAATTCTTTTATACCACAGTTACTATGTCCCTTAGTCCCAGTAAATCAAATTTAGAAGGCACTCCCTCCAAACATCCTGTAGTCCCCAAATATATTTGCCTGATGTGTCGTCTGATATATCAAGAATTATAAAGAGCTGCACTTTCTTTTTCTGTATAAGAAATAGTTTGCTAGAGGATTGTGTGGTCTCCACTAAAGAGTACCAAGAGCACTCCTGAGCACTATAACTCTATTGCTTATACACACATATCACTAAAAGCTTTAAATTGCTTTAAATTTCCTAGCATGGTTTTGTTTTTTTTTTGCTTGCCAGCAATCTCCCAAACAATTTATATTAAATGTTTGAGAGTTAGCATGGGTCATGGGCCATTCCCAATAGACAAATTAGGGGAGTCCATACTTTCTCTGGAGTGTATAAGAATTTAATAGTATGAATACCAGCTGTTCAGAGTCAGCTGATGTGACTCAGAGAATGGGCCCCAGCGCTTTTAATATGTCGGTTTAATTTATCTCAAAGTCCTTCCAAACACATTTTTTTATTAATTCTTTGAGATGTGGTTTTCAACTTATATGTTATAAAGAATTGTGCATAAACATTCTCTACAAAACTGAAGGATTTCCTTTGTTGGGAAAACTATGTTTTTAGTCAGGATTACTGCCCAACCGTTTGTCCAGCCATTGTTTTCACCCTTCATAAATGGTATGTTTACTACTTTCCAGGTGACAAGAGGGTCTAGTAATACCCATAAGACATCAGTGTTCCTAATATACCTTGGCAGATTAACCATTTTCTGAGAGAAGTGTTAAAAACTAGTATTATGATTATGTATCAAGTTCATGGATTACAGGAAACCCTTGGAGGAAGGTGTGTGCATGACTGTAACCTCAGGTGAAAAGAAGTACATAAGAATAAACCTGTCCTCTGAGCAGCATCTACTTCAGAGAAGGCAAGCCTGAGGACAGGGCTTGTTTTGGGATTGCATCCTAGCTGAAAGAGCAATCCCAAAATAAGACACACTCTATGTAGTCAACTTTTCAGCTGAACTAAATAGAAAAAGGTGCTTGGAACTGAACTAAAACACAGGCAGTCAGGCATAGTCTATTTCCCTCCCCCCCCCCGTATATTTGTCTTTGAACATAAGCACTTCGTTAAGATTTGAAAAGTAGTAAATATTAGTAAGTTTTCATATGTGTTATGGTGTTGGTCTAATGTTAACAATGGTTTCAAAACTCATGATTCTAAGCAGAAGTATTGCTCAATTCTGTAGGGTCCAGAATCCCCAGTCAAGATTCATGACACCAGAGAGGTTGGGAAGTGCTATAATGCTAAACTTACAGATCTTATCTCAGCAGTGCAAACCATTATTCTGAAGGAGACGTGTGCAACAAGCAACCAGAAGAAGACAAAGAGGAGAGTGACTGAAAAGCCAACAGTCTATTCTGAACTATAGTGTTCCTGCTGTCCCTTTCCATTGTGAAAAAGAGTCAGAGTAGGGTGGAAGCTCTCTAAATTTACACTTTTATTCATTTTACAGTACAAAAAATGAAATTCATATTTCATTCTTTCAAAAGTATTTTGGAAGCAAAAGTTCACTCTGTCAAACATTTTACTAGCTTTCATATACATCACATCTACAGCAGTTCTTCATAAACTAATTGCATTATAATTCAGAATTCTTTTGTCATTGTTATTATTATTAATTTGTCTTGGAAAACTCCATTCTTTAAAGGAGTTTAAATTCTGTAAATCTAGGCTTATTGTTTCTCTCTGTTTGCTGCTGTCTGGACAGCTAGGCTTGTTACAGGCATCTGTATGGTTGGATTTTGGATATACTATTCTAATTAAACACTTGGCATTAGTACCTATGTGGTTCAGCTGTACAGATGTATGGGAGGGACACTGAATATGGAGAGGAACTGAGCAGGAAAAAGAACAATAGGGTGCAGTGGATAAGTGGGACCATGGACACTGAAAACTGCATAAACTCATGCAGATTAGCTACAGGAGTTTCTCACCTACTGGTTCCAACGGCTAAGCGTGAAATGTCATGGGAAGTTTCTCTCACCCTCACTGTCCTGGGATTCTGTCCAGAAATTTACCTGGCTCATCAATTGTTGTGGATTTGAGCCTAATTTTATTTCTTAAAATCCAGTACCCTTGTACCATTGTGCTTTGTGAACTCATTAATTATTTCTCTAGATTCAGCTAAGTCCTTGTAGCTGGTTCCACATTTCACTATCTTTCTCACATTTTCAACCAATTTCTCTCTATTTGCAAATAGGTCAAGGATGGCTTCTTCTCTAGTTGGTGTATGGTTGGCTGTGTTGTGTTTCTAAGAGATAATCCCTCTATAAATGGTATCTTGTGATTCTGAGTACCTTGAGATTTGGTCCAGGAAATTTTCATTCTTGCAGGTCTCTAGTTATATACCATATGTAATTTCTTCTTTGTTTTTAATTCCTTCCAACTTTACCTAAAAAATGAATCATTACATTTGTTAATAAGGATTTGCATAGTTCTCTGATATGTAGGTCTGCAGTTTTCAAATATCTTAAAGGAACCAGGCACCTATTTTTGGTGGTTTTGTTTTGGTTTTCTTTTTTTTTTTTCCTTTTCCTTTTAGTATGGGGTAAATTAATCTCCCCAACAATGTTGGGCTATTTAAAATCATAATAAGAATTCTACCTCCAGCTAACTTTTCCTATATATACACAGTTCTCTCTATAATATATTGGAATTCTAGTTGTGAGAATTATCAGACATACTTCCAATAAAACACATTACGTTGTTGTAATACCATCATCTAGTATTATTTCTCTGTCTTCCTGTTGTCTTCTCTGTTCTGTTTTTGCAATTATCAAAGTATATAGTTCATTACTTATTCTTTTTTTCCCCAAAATTTTTTTCACCTTCTACTTTATATAAACAGGTAAATTCAATGTTTTATTAGCAACAGTTTGGTATCTCAGTATGTACCAGAGTTAAAAGAAAGCTCCTTTCCCTCTTCTAACTGTTAAGAGTAGTTTAACAATTTTCTAAAGAAATGTACCAATTCTCAACTTAGGTTAACTAGTCATAAGCCAAAATATGGTAAGTCACAGCTTAGACTACTGCAACATGCAACACTTGCAGCTGTTAGCTTTAATAATACAGAACATTGGGACAATTGTAATAATTGTTATGGTCCTCAGTATTATAGAGTTGATGATAAACAAATCTTTGACACAATTATTGTATCAGTCTATAGTTTGTAAATACTAATAAGATGTACTTTGACACAGGGCATCACGTCTGAACTGAAATGACATTAACGAAATTATAATATAAATAAAATGTGGAGTGAAAGGCTAATAACGAGTGTGCCAGATGTTGTACTCTGAAAGCGTAGAATATTTATGGACTGTTCCGGTCAGGTGCAATGGATGCTCTGGACACATGGAGTGTTTGAGAAATACAGCATTGGAATATACTGAATTATACAGTATGATACAGATGTTTTCCAGTGGATGCTAATTACTGCATTCCTGACTAAGCACTGGGAAAAAAAAAATGGAGTTTCAGTGGTGTGGAAAAGGGAACTTGATGCAAATTCTACTACTGGTTAAACAGTATGCATCTTTTTACTGATGACTGAAAAAGAGAACAATTTTCATCTAATTCAAAAATCAAGAAAGACAGGAAGAAAACAATCTAAAGAGTCAGCTAAGCACTTTCATGGACCATCATTCTAGACCTCTTAACTGACTCGTGGACTTAATCTGCCAATTTCCTACAAGGTAAATGGGTATAAACTTTTAAATATATGCAAAAACTGTTTATTGTTTTAGTCTACTTTTTTTGCTTGTGGTTTATCCTAAACAATGTCTGTGTTATTTGGGAAGTTGGTGGTCACTGATTAAGTCTGAGAAGCAGACAATATACCTGTGTGTGTATTACAAATATTAGGCTATAAGAAGTGACCAATGCAGTTGTACAGAGGACTGAAGTTTTGTATATTGGTCTAGATGGAAAGCATTCATTTCATCAGGAAAAATGATGAACAAAGGTAGACCTAACTGTAGGTACTCCAAGGAGATCATGAAGAAATGAGAGGGGCAAGTAACTTTGATCTTTATCAATGCTTCATTTTTTTCCCCTCAAATCCTGGAATTCATTAATCTAAACCAAACTTTATTGGCTACTTTTAAGTTTTGGGAAGATGAGGAGAGTCCAGAAGGAGGGATGTGAACCCAGCCTGGAAAAGTGTGCCATTTGGCTTCCATATTAGACAGTATATGCTATTATCAAGCTCTGTTTTTCTTTGGAAGGTGAAGAATAATACTTCTTTGTGCCGTAAGGTAATGCCACTGGCTGATGATCTCCTGATAGGCAAACAAAACCTGTATCCACTAGGTGGTTAAAAATTAGATTTATTTATGACTCAGAACAGTGTTCCCTACTTGAGTGGTGTAGGCTTGGCTAAATGAGCTTAAATATGTCTAGTTTTAACTGATACAGAAAATCGGTAAGTACCAGATGTATTAAGACCTGGACAGGAAGTTGCTTCTTAATCTCAGGTCCACTGATACAAGGCAAGGTGTTCAGGGTAAAGGCAAAGACTGTCAGGGACCTACTCAGGGCACTAACAGTCCTTACTGGCCCCAACCAGCCTCACCTGGGACCTCACCCCAACCCTTCCTGAGTCCCAATACTCCTTTTCAGCTCAGCCTGGGGTCATCAGTACCTGCTAATCTCGACTCTTGGTTGAACATGACCATGGTCTCTGGGACTGCCCTGCTCCCTGGCTGGGGCAGTGGGATGGGCCCTGCCCTTCCAGACCCCATGAGGACCCCCTGAAGCTCCCTGGCCCTTACAGAGCTGCTGGCCTGTGCTGGGAGAAGAAACACATCATTCTGTTTAAAGTATAAGTGAATACAGAACAAGGAAGGTTGGATTTTCTAAACTTGTACAGTCACTTTACAGTTCTTCTAGTGGACATGAGTATTCTGCTCAGTAGTATGAGCAAGGCCCTAAGCCTGAGATAGTTTTTGAGCTTTTGCACCTTCCCATCTGTTTTTTTCAGGTAAGCACTGGATGACTTTCCCCTCCCTATTAACCTATTGCATACTTGCTTCTCACTATGTTCTTCAGCAGCTTTTCAAGTTGATTAGAGAGATTTTAATAGCCATATCAGACCTCATGTTGTTTAAGCTGGAGATGTCCAAATAAAATTAGATCTGAAAGGCAAGTTTACTACTCCAAGCAGCAGTGTCCAATCTCTGTGCCACTTAGCTTTTGTTAGAGCAAAACTGAACATCATAGGCATTTTCATATCCCCAGGACCAGATGAAATAATATCTTTAATATGCATGCACACTAGACCATATGCTTCCCACACTGCACATGTGTTAAAGGTTTAAATTTTCTTCCAGGTTAGTTTAAAAAAAAAAAAAAGAGCAACACCCATTAAAATGTACATAATGCTTTGAAATGGATTTTCTTAGCTGTTTGTAGACATTTTTACCTTGATAAACCTAATTTAGGTATTAACTTTAGCTAGTTTCATCAGATAAATCAATGGTGTTGATAAATCCATAGTGTTGTGAACTTCGGTTCTACCTCCCCCAATGGCTATTTTATCTGAATATTTTAGATAAGTACATGCAGTTCTGATATAAGGAAATCAGTTATGAACATATTTGTCATATATATTTGAGTGCTGCTTCAAGCCTTATCTGTCACACATAGGACAGGATGAAGCTCCAGACTGTAGGCATTTGGCTGTTACATGTCTGCATGTAGGTGTCAAAACTCCCATTGCAGCTGATGGAAAAAAGGGGCTCTATTGAATTGTTCACACATTCATGTCTCATGCCATTTTAATTCTCTAACAGTATCCAGGACATCAGCATGGACCTGACAAATGTGACACAAGAACTACAGGAGACTTGCAGACTTCTGGACCAGCAGATGGAGGTCAATGGAGTTACCTACATTGTGGAAAATAGCACTAGATGTCTGTGCTTCAGCAGCTGATTCCTGTCCCTAGTTGTTAAAGTCAGTGGAGTCTAGACAGTGACTTAGCCTAATCAACACTTGAACACCACATGCACCTCATATATATAGCTTCTTTGTGAAGACCTGAATACAGGCAAACTGAATCCCACTTCTATTATCCTGTCATTTGGTCCTCAAATTGAGTACAGAATCACAAAAGTCATCTGGTCCAATCCCCCAATCAAACAGAGCCACCTAGAGCCAGTTGCCCAGGACCATGTCCAGATGGCTTTTGAGTATCTCCACGGAGGGAGATTCCACAACATACCTGGGCAACCTGTGCCAGTGCTCAGTCACCCTCAGAGTAAAAAAGTGTTTCCTGATGTTCAGATGGAACCTCCATTGTTTCAGGTTGTACCCATTGCCTCTTGTTCTGCCACTGGGCACCACTGGAAAAAGCCTGGCTCTGCCCTCTTTACACCCTCCCTTCGGGTATTTCTATATATTAATAAAGATCCCCCCTGAGCCTTCTCTTCTCCGGGCTGAACAGTCCCAGTTCTCTCAGCCTTTCCTTACAGGAGAGATGCTCCAGTCCCTTAATCGTCTTTGTGGCCCTTTGCTGGACTCTCCAGTATGTTCATGTTTCTCTTGTGCTGAGTAGCCCAGACCTGGACACAGCACTCTACGTGTGATCTCACCAGGGCTGAGTAGAAGGGAAGGATCACCTCCCTCGACCTGCTGGCAATGCTTTGTCTAATGCAGCCCCGGACACCATTAACCTTCTTGGCAACAAGGGCTCATGGCTGGTTCCTGTTCAAATTGGTATCCACCACAACCCCAAGGTCCATTTCTGCCAAGCTGCTTTCCAGCTTGGTGGCCCCCAGCATATATTGGTGCCTAGGGTTGTTCCTCCCCTGGTGCAGGACTTTGCACTGCTCCTTGTTGAACTTCATGAGGTTCCCATCAACCATTTCTCCAGCCTGTTGGGATCCCTCTGGATGGCAGCACGACCCTCGGGTCTATCAGCCACTCTTCCCAGTTTTGTGTCATTAGCAAACTTGCTGAGGGTGATATCATCTGCCCCATCATCCAGATCATTAATGAAGATGTTAAACAGGACTAGACCAAGTATTGACCTTTGGGGTACATCGCTAGTCACTGGTTTCTAACTAGACTTTGCACCACTGATCGTCACTCTCTGGATCTGTCCATTCAGCCAGTTTTCAATCCACCTCACTGTCTGCTCATCCAGCCCATACTTCATCAGCTTGTCTATGAGGGTCTTACGGGAGACAGGGTCAAAGGCCTTACTGAAGTCCAGTAGACAATATCTACTGCTGTCCCCTCATCTATGAGGACAGTCATTTCATCGAAGTTCATCAAGTTGGTCAAGTGTGAGTTCCCCTTGGCGAATCCTTGCTGACTACTCCTGATGATTGTCTTGTTGTTTATGTGCCTGGAAATGGGGTTTAGGTTTAGCTGCTTCAACACCTTCCCAGGAGCTGAGGTGAGGCTGACCGGCCTGTAGTTCCCTGGGTCTTTCTTGCCCTTTCTGAAAATAGGAGAAGCATTTACTTTCCTTGCAATGACATCAGCCAGCTCTCTCAGCAGTTGTGGATGTATCCCCTCAAGGACCATGGACTTAGGTATGTCCAGTTTGCTTAAGTATTCCCTGATCTGATTCTCTCCCACCAAGAGTGCATCTTCATTGCTCCAGATTATTCCCCTGGTTTCTGGGACCTGGGATTCCTGAAGGCTGATATTAACTAGTAAAGACTGAGGCAAAGAAGGCATTCAGCACTTCTGCCTTTTCCATGTCCAGTGTAACCAGGTCCCTCATCTCATTCAGCAGTGGGCCCACTTGCATTCTTGCATGCTTGTACCATCTCTGTTTTTGTAAATGCAGATTGAGACAGAATGTAAACTTCAGTGAGCAAAAAATGTCATACTGAAACACACAAAAAGAAGGAAGCAATTACCAAAGGGAGGTAGATTTCTGAAGTGCCCTGTGTCAGCCAGAGAAATACAAAAGATGGCTTCTAGTCTATTAAAGAATCTTCAGAAAAAAAAGCATGAACCATTATTTTAATTAAGAAGAATGGCAAAATGATATCATTGTGTCTGTGATAAGGGTTAGATGGAATGAGTTGATGCTTAAAGATTAAATTTTTCTGGACCCTGTAGTGGATTTTGTGGGGGAGGAGGTTATGTCTGAAAGAAATAACATCCTCCACCATTAGGGAGTTCTAGGGTGCTCTCAGAATGTGAAAACTAGCTGAGGTTTCTCCTGGAATTATACTCCAAAAGGAAGCTCTTACAGGTAATTTAATAAAATCACACAAACAGCACTCTAAAGAAGAAGGCTGTCTGTCATACAATAATATTTTGGAGTGAATGCTTAAACCCCAAGAGTCCTGATGGGCTGTATGGCAGTCCTCAAAAGAACACTTGAGGGAAACTAATCTCAGAGCTGGTCATTAGGTAACAGACTTGAGAAGTAGACTGCAGTTTCCCAAAGTCATTGAGGAACCCAACTCCCATTAAATTCAACGGGGGGGGGAAGATGAAAAAAAAAACCTAAATCCTGAATGCCTGTCGTGGTTTAACCTCAGTCGGCAACTCAGCAACACGC
>NW_008825617.1:154969-167873 GCF_000699105.1 Pygoscelis adeliae
CACTCAGCGGTGGTGTGACTTCATTTAGGCCACGATAGTCTACTGTCAGCCTCCACTCTCCATTAGACTTCCGCACTGGCCATATGGGACTGTTAAAGGGTGAATGAGTCTTGCTGATCTCCCAGGACAGTTTTTCCACAGCAGAGATGAGGGAGGAAGAGAGACTTTCCTCATTGACTTTCCTCAACTCTATCCCTGCCGAAACCAGGACAATGCCTTTGTGAATCTTGGCCTGAAGCAAAATTAGTTTAAACTGCCTCTTTTATTCAGGCTGTGAAATGTTTTGAAATGGACTTATATGACTCTGGAGACAGGTGCTAAGCATCCATTTATAAGATATCCTAATATGATGCTTTCTTAAGCCCAATTCTTACAAATGTTTCACTATGCATGAAACTATAAAATGTTATTTCAGCCCAAGAGAAGTAATAACAATTTTCTAGCTAGGGTGATGGGGGTGGGGTTTCAGACATGCACCTGAGAGGTGAAACATCTGGTTTACAGACTTCAATTTAGTGTTTGCTAAATATAAGATAGAATATGTATTACAGAAAAAGTTAAATCCAAAAGGCATTGTAAGGTTGCGTTTCAGACGCTTTTCTTCAAAGCAAAATGTATTATAGGCCCAGGCCTTATCAGGAAGGGATAAGAACTGAATCTCTACTGCGTCTTTAGGTATACTCAGTTTATATATATATATATGTATGTATACATATATATATATATGTATGTATACACACACATACTTGGTTACTTCCTAAGTATTTCACTTTTAAAAACGGGGTCAGAAATGTTAAGTTTAACATCTTCATTTAAACGACTATACTAATTTTTAAACTTACAGACTTTTTGGAATGATTAAAACTGTATTTTCCAGCACATAAGCAGCTTGCCAAAATACAAAGATTTAGCTCTTTTTCATCCATTAAACTGATATAGCTAGAGAAGTAACAGTACCAGTTTTCCTAAGCCAAGAAAGCTACTGCCTGTCTGGTAAGGCTTGCAATTAAGCACTTATTTGATACAAAGTTGATGAGTTTGAGGTCCATTAGGATTTCTCTTGAATTGCCAAATCATTTGGCACAGGTCATTCCAGAGCCAGCAGATTATATCATACATTTTGGTCATTATTAATCTGAGCTAGATTTGAAACAGTGACCTAGAGGTCAAAGTGCCTGTATGCTATTTCCAACCCTTGAGTGAAATAGCTCCCGTAGGGCTCACACTTAGCAATAACAACAGTTATACTAAGAAGCTGTATAAACTTCTACAGTTAAACTGTAGAAGCTTTTTATTTGCTTCTCTCTCTTAAGTAGATATGTTGCAGCCAGCATTCATATTCATATCTTACAAGCCTTTGGATATTAGAGCTTGTGTCAGAAAAATCGGATTCAACAAAACTAAGAGTTTCTTTTTTTTTTTTTTTACTTCATATTAAAGGGGTTTTTGGTGATAAAACAGATTTTAAGGCATAACACCAAAGCTAGAAATATATGTCCACAATTATGAAGTAATTGTGAACAAAGTGGGATGCTAACAGTTGAAATACTGCAAGGCTTGACTTGTATAATGTAAATCCCAATATGTTTTCCTTCCATAACAATTTACTCTAGAGGTCATTCTTTTATCCCGTTAACATATTTTTTTAATCTAAAAGTGGGCAAAGCAGTTGTAAACATCTGTAAACCAACTCTATAGTGACACTATTACTCAATATTTTATGCTTATGAATGGAGTCTGCTGTATGAAGAGATGATACGAAGGGTACCCGTGTTACCTGCGGTGAGAGCATTCTTTTAGGCTACATATGGATCAACATTAAAAGAAGCAAAGAATGGCATCCTTTGTAGCCTGAGCTGCTTGAATTCTGTGGAACAGTGACAATTTACATCAATGTGATCATCCAGCCTACACCAGCCTACACTTAACGTAAATACTTCGTAGACCATAAAAGCTTATGGTGTTTAGTAGAATACTTGAGGTCAAAAACTCCAGTTTTCTGACACCATACAGGGGCACCCACACTATGGACAGGTGCCTTGGCTTTTATATTTGAATTGAAACTCCACACAGGTTTACTAATGAAGAATAAATCCAAACTCCATGTGCAACAGACATTCTTCAACAAAGGACTAAGTTGGCATGTGCCAGAGCAGAATGCAAGTGTAAGCAAACTCACAGGTATTGTATGCATTAGGGGCACTGAGACTTGAGTACCAAATTGGATATGCTTACATTGAGCAATATGCAACAGTATACACTAGGCCTGGTTCTTCTGCTAGTTTTAGTACTTGTATAAAAACATACTAGTTAAGCCAATTATTTTTGATATTAATTTTATATTTATGCACATTTTTCAATTTTATTTTGTCTTTTTCTTTCCTGTAGTTCTTTAAGTATCATAGTAGGTATTTATTGATAGCACAGGACATATCTGCATGTATCATCTTTTAATAGATAATATTAATTTCATATTTTTTTCTATGCATTTCTGACTGAATAAGTGTCCTGGGGATATAATCTTCTAGGACAAACTTGGTGGAAAAACAGTTTTGTAAGACTGGAGATGAAAAAAAAACAACAAATATCTCAGCTATATTAAAACTGATCATTAAAGAAAGTTAACAATAATTTTAAATTGGTATCTAGAAACTGTAGATGCTTTTATTTATATTACACAAATTTCATGGGCACTTATAAGTACAAAGTTGTACTCAAAGTTTTCCTGCACAGTTTCTATTAGTCTGGGTTTTTTTATTAATAGTCTGAGAAGAGATTAAAATGGGCAATTCAACACTTTAGGTGCAAATCAGAGCACAGAAATCAAGGATGTGATTGCCTAAACATAGTTTTGGATCTATTTGATATGCTTAGGGTATTTGAGGCATTTACTTGGGACAAACATGTATAAGACAATGTTTATGGAAATTCATGCCAGCCTTTCTGCTGCTACAGAGACTGCTAGAAGACAGGTGAGAACCCTAGAGCATCTGAAATGCTAGTTTCAGCTAGCTAGCTGAATAATAATATAATAAATAATACTAGTTACTTAAGTTTAAGTGACTTAATTGGCCACTAATAAACATTAGAAATTATCTGTGTGTGATTTCAATCAATAAAGTTTAATCTTTCTCTTAAGTCTAATATAAGTATTCAGAAATTGAAGCCTCTTTCTAGTTTATTTGAGTAGTATAAATAAACTACTATTTAGTAGTTTATTTATGCTTCACTGACATTTTCTTGCTGCAAAGCAAATCTCCTGAATTTGGGATTTTTCCATATTTTGTCATTAACTAGTTTGACTATTTCTAATTATGTTTTCCTTGCTGTTTGTGTATGTCATTTTGCAAACAAACACAAAGAAACCCCATGTAGTTTTGCATTCAGCTCACAGAGGTATAATCTGTTCACTTTGCTGCAGGAAATCCTCAGTGATGTGTTGCCAATATTTTAACAAGAGACTCTCACAAATCATTCTCCCCTTAAGCCCATGTTAAATCTGTGCATCAGGAGTATGTGTGCTCCAGAGAGGAATGGCGACAGACTCATTTGTTTCCAATTTAATGTGAAAATGCATTCTCATAAGCATAACCAAGAAAGATGGGATCTTACCTGGCAAACAAGGTATTAAGCTCATGGAAATATCTAGACTAAGTTGCTCAGCAAAAACAAACTGATGAAAAAAAAATGTGCAGATGCTTTTACTGGGATAGCACTGTGCTTTGAAACAGCATGTGAGCAATACTGTTACTCATTATCTATTGAGATGTAATACATTGTGAGATGTTTGTTTTCCTCACTACAATGTCTACCATTTGGTAAACTCCTAAGAGTTCCCAAATGCAAAATGAGGCAGATATTGTACACACACACACACACACACACAAAAGCCCCAGTAAACAATTGTGAATATTCTGAAAATGCTTCCTCTGTCTCAAATTACATTATGACACCCTTATAATACCACATATGAGTGTGTGTTTCAGTATTTCCCAGGGCAATTACAAGGGCTTAGGAAAGCACTATTGTATGAGGAATATCCTTAAGAGTTATCAAAGAATAGGGCTAGCACAGTGTTATAGTCCTAAGGATCTTCACACAAATAAATTATATGGGGAGAATGAGAACATTCTGCCTAGGTCTTCCTCTACCAGTGGCTGAGACACTCTCAACAGTGCCATAACCTTTAAGCTACAGTAAATTTTGGGAAAGCAAACTGTTGTTCTTTGCTGTTAGAGCTGTTTCACATTACATAGATAAATGAAATGTTTATTGGCTGAAAAAAGAGGGATGCAACAGAAGCAAGTATGACATCCTGTTCTAATACTCACATGCACTAGCAACAGTGTTGTGTGATTTTAAATGGTGGCACCAGGTGTTGTGTTTTTTTTTTTTTAAAGCCCTGAAGTATACTATCATCTCCTCAATTTTAGTTTTAATCTACTATTTTAAGGAAATATTATATTAATTTTGCTTAATATAGAATAAAAAAAGTACTTAATAAAGCTACACATATCCTAACCATGAATAGTTTCCAGCAATTTGACTTAAGCATTACGCTCACTCTTTCTGATCAACAGATACGTAATGAATTTCGTGGAAAGGGAATCACTTGTAAGGAGGAAGAAATGTGGGTAATTTATTTATTTATTTATCCAAGATACATGAAAGGTTGATTGTGAGTCTATCTCCTAGAAGACACAATTTCCTTAAGCAGAGAAAAAAAAGAAACTTTTTTCCTTTTCATTTTTTTTTTCTGTTCACAAACTGAGGGGCTCTATGAGCTGAATTAATAGCTAAAATAGTTCTTTGCTGTCTTTCTGAGCAGAGCTTCATGACTAAGTTAGCTCCTAGATCGACAACTGGCTGCAGCAATGAATGCCAGGTTTCTGCATCCACATAGAGGTAGCCTCTATAGTATAAGATTCCACTGAAAGTAGACCTAATTTTGTCCTACTTTTTAACATTTTAAAGCACAACTATGAGCCTTAAAAATAATTAAGCTGATCAGTGCCTGAACATGTACAGAAACAGAAGTTTACATTTTTGATGAACTGAAATTAAATGGCCCCTACCCCGCCCCATCAAAAAAAACCACCCTCAAAGGCATTATGTAGACACTTATGATCTTTATCATATTACAGGTGGAAACCTACAATTTTTTAGACCTGATTTCTCCCTTTCCTTCTTACGAGAGGAAAAAAAAAATCAGCTTACAGAATTATAGGGAATGAAATTTAAAGGTACTGTTCTAGATAATAGGTGGCATTTCCTCAACAGGTAGACATTAAAGTCTAAGGTAGCGCTCACACCCGTCTGACTGTTGTGCTGATTTCTATCAAATATAATTTACAAATGATATTACAAATATTCTCTGGAGTATATAGTAGGTTTGCAGAGAACAGTTTTATGAAGGATTCTATTAGAGAGAGGTGAAGTCTCTTACATTTTCCTTATCAGATCTTACCTTTCTATAATTTATTTTAAATGCCAACTTTAAAAGATTTTTGGATTAAAACACAGCCTCTTTTTGAATGCTAGAAAGAACAGATTTTTTTACATGCAAAATACATTGCATAGATGATAGGCCAAGCTTTCAGAACTGGAACCCCGGTTTCACAGTATTTGATTCAGTTGTCTAGTACAGACACATCATATGATTTAAGATGAGGCTGGCAGATGTCAAACATGACCTTGAAGGACATGAATATAAGTTGCCTTTTTGCCTAACAGCACTGTGAGAATCCACCTTCCAGTAATTGGGGCAGTGAGGAATGGATACACTTACCCCAAAAAAACTGCCTAGAGCTTTTTGAGATGTCCTGTAATAACTGAGCTGGTGTGAACCCACCACTCCAGCAATGCTCCACCTTCCTGGATTCTTGGTGCTGTGTGTGTAAATCACACATAGATATCCTGATTACCTATAGTATACACCGGTGGCTCTAGGTGCTTGTGTGTAGGCAACTGAATGAAGCTCTTTGTGTCAGAACATTAAAGCTATTTATCAGTTTTGGGTTTAAGTAGCCATTAGTTTATATTTTTTGGAGAGAAATATAGTAGCTGAGAAATATCTACATGTTACAATAGTGATTTAATGACTTTAAAAATATACGTTATTAAACTGAGAAATAAGGTGATATCTAGACTACCTAAATCTTGGCTAAATTGGGATTTAGGCCCTAGAATTACACTTAAATCCCTGATAGTAAGAAAGTTTATCTTACTTTCCAGAATTTTCTAACTCTATATGTAACAATTTCAGCTGGCAGTATAGGGTTCCTCTCTCATAAAAAGGAAGATGGGAAACTCTTGAAAATTATTCATCCCTTTCTAAGGTAAATATCTATGATAACTGAGATTCCTTGTCTTATCAGCTGTTGGTGCCCTTTTCTCTCTCTTTCTCTTCCCCCCCCCACCCCCCCTCCGGCCAGGCCCAGGCCCTGAAAAAAAATCCCAAGATACAAGTAGACACATGAAACAAACACGACCAGTGTTGTGGTTTAACCTCAGTCGGCAGCTGAGCACCACACAGCTGCTCACTCACTCACTCCCCCTCCCCCCCAGTGGGATGGGGGAGAGAATTGGAAGAGTAAAAGTGAGAAAACTCATGGGTTGAGATACGAACAGTTTAATAATTGAAATCAAACAGATAGAATAATAAGAATAAGAATATACAAAGCAAGTGATGCACAATGCAATTGCTCACCACCTGCTGACTGATGCCCAGCCAGTTCCTGAGCAGCAGCCCCCCCAGCCAGCTTTCCCCAGTTTATGTACTGAGCATGATGTCACATGGTATGGAATGTCCCTTTGGCCAGTTTGGGTCAGCTGTCCTGGCTGTGCCCCCTCCCAGCTTCTTGTGCACCTCCAGCCTTCTCAGTCAGTAGAGCATGAGAAGCTGAAAGGTCCTTGATGAGTGTAAGCACTACTTAGCAACAACTAAGACATCAGTGTGTTATCAACATTATTCTCATCCTAAATCCCAAACACAGCACTGTACCAGCTACTAGGAAGAAAATTAACTCTATCCCTGCCGAAACCAGGACAACCAGCAACACAGACCAAAGCAGAGAGAACAGTGCTTTACTGGTACCCACATAAACATGAATAACAGCTGATCAGGCCTGAAATTCACTAGTATAATATACACACTTACTTTTTTGATTCATAAGTCAAACCTTCAAACCCCAGACCAGACTTGAGGTTTATCCAGAATACATGCCTTGTCCCTGAGCTCTATTATGCAGTCTCCAACTCCAGTCTTGGGTCCTTCCAGTATCCCTACTCACTGACTAGCCCAACTTGAAGATCTGTAGGAGTCTATATACTCATTCACTCGCTCACTCAACCACCCACCTAGCTCACATGCATAGAGCATGGGTTTTTATGTGAGAGAATACAGAGCTCCTGTATAGAACAGAAAATGAGAACAGCATTTAATAAAAAGACAGGGCAGACTGGTGATGAAGCACAGGACTCAGCCCAACAAGCATACTGACCAGCAGCTTGCTTACACAAAACTAGTAATGAATTAATATTAAATCTTGCCTTGAACTTAAAAATAAGAATACTGAAACAGTGTAACCTAGAACAGTTTACAAGTATTTTATAACACTATGATGGCATAGCCAGACACAGTATATAAGCATTTTACATCAGTATGTGACCAATAGGACCACAAAAGATCAAAGAAAGACACGAAGCAGGTAAGAGACACCCAAATGGTAAAAAGGAGAGAGGATTGTAAATAGGCAGTTCATTTTCCTGAATACACAAGAACAGTGACTGGAAAAAAAAAAAAAAAAAAAAAAGATACAACACATTGGGAGCAGACAAGAACTCCTTTTGGGAGGGATGCAAATAGCATGAAAATGCCAAGTAGGAAAAGAAAGCATGGAGAAAAAGGAAGGTAAGTCTGCTTCAGTTTTGGCTTTTTCTTCCAAAGAGCTCTCAAGCCTAATTACCTTGACCTCAGAGAGCCACCAAGGACCACTGCCTTCACTGCTAACTATACAGCAACTGCTCTGTGCTATTGTATACTCTTAGCTAATTTAGAGTATAAGTGTTAAAGACTAACAGCATCATATATGTAGTGATGATGATTAATAATGTGTAAGAACTAAGAGTTAGTAGTGTGTTGTTAATAAACTGATTTAGTAAGGTTTATTTTTAAAGTTTAAAACTGGAATGATTTTGTCAGATTTTTAAGCACTCCATCCCAGCTAGCTCTAATTTCCATAAATATATATGTACAAACATATATAAAAATATATAAAAACATCTAGCATTAACAATTCTTTCTTATGTGATTCATGCCAGTTTGTTTTTCATATCAATAGCAAAGGTCTGGTTAAATCTCTTCAGTGCTGTACTTGAATGGTTATTTTGGTAGCCTCTCACTAAGCTGATAATTCTGCTCTTTGCTATTGTCTCTGTTATGTGCTATCTATCAGGGTTTGCATATCTGTGTGTGCTTAATTTATTGCTGTTCACATCTCTTGTATTTGTCTCTTATGCTGAATAGCCCTTAACATAGTAACCTGATAGAACAGATCCATACCTTCTACATATCTTTTTAAGGTGTTATATCAGATAAATTTTGGCCCCACTGAAGTTAGTGAACATTTTGACATGGAAGTCAATGAAACCAGTATTTCATTGGTCTCCTATCTTCTCTGAGATATATAATATTGGACATTCAGATTATATAATACAAAACCACACTGTTATGTAAGATCTGTCCTTCTTTAACTTTCATTCTTTCCTACCCATAGACTACTGTGTGAAGTGGTGCATATTCAGTTTCACTTAATGATCAACAAATTGATTTTGATTAGGATGCAAAGAAGGACAACAAAGTTTATTAAAGGCTTCCCAAAATCTGCTTGCAGAGAAAAGTTTTAAAAACTAAATGTCTAGCTTGGTTAAGATATAATGGAAAGGTGATCTGATAATGTGCAGAAATATCTGATGCCTGTCAATATTTCAGATGAAAATGTAACAGACTGTTATAGGAAGAATTGGAAGGAATGGTATGACAATACCCACGTGAAAACAGTATTTTGAACTTCACAGAATAAAATTCAAGCAGTGGAGCTGACCAACAACAAACTGAAAATGACAGAAAGCCTCAAATATTATGCCTCACTTCATCTTTTCATAATACTGTTAGAAGAAATAACAAGATGGCATTGTTTAGAGTGTGGAGCTCAGAATGGTGAATTCTAATTTGAGCATGGTTACTGACTCATAAGAGAAAGTGAAGGGATTATTTCCTTCAAGGCAAGAATTTCCTAAGTATAACATGGTGATAATAAAAGACAACTTACTTTTCGTAATGTGAGGAAGAGAAAGTGGCTTTAAAATGTGAAATGACTTTATAAAAGTGAATTGGCATGTGTATCAGGATTTTCTGACTGTTCCCTGAAGCAGTAATTTGATTTCTTAAAGGTATCATAGAATATATAGATATTGAAGCAGAACACTGAGGTTAAAAGGAAAGTTTTTTCATTTTACTCTGGAGTTGATTAGAGTTTCAATGTCACTTAAAAAAAAAATAGAATGCATGTAAGGAAGTTGTTAACACTGACATGTCTCAACAGCAATCTATAGGTAGCATAAATTCTTTTTATATATACATAAGGTCAGAAATGTAAAATCAAGAGAGTAGAATTATCTCTCTACGGCTGTACAAAAGGTCCTCAGTTCATGAACTGTTTGGATTAGGTAAACATGAAAGTATGCAAAGCCAAATGCAGAAAACAAATCATGCACTAACACTGGAGGCGCATTCATATCTGAACAGCTTGTAAAAAAATTACTGTCGTCAATGTATTTGGTACAACCAATCATGCAGATCAGACTGTGTTGGTTTTGTTGGGTTACATGCTCAGCAGCCCCAAAAGTGGAGTAGAATTGAAAGTGGGTGTTTAATCTTTCAAGAAATGGGCTATAGTATATTTGATTTAATTAATTTAAATTTGAGTAATTTAGGTTATTCCTTTGCCATATAACATTATGAATTCTGAAAAAGTCAAATTATTTTAAATCATAGAGCCTGGAAGTCTTTATGAACATGACAAGTCTTTAAAATTGATATAAATGGCATCTATTGATTACAGGTAATAAAATAGGGGCTACCATTCTTCCATTCACATGAAAGAAAATTATTATTAAAACACGTATTTGTCAGAGTATGTTTCAGATTGATTGTTATTACGACTTCCTTAAGAGTTTTAAAGGATTAATTACTGCTAAGAAACTTAGTGTTTGTAAGTCTCTAAATAATTGTCTGCTTTAATTCAGATAACCATTTCAGAAGAGAGGACACAAGTTAATTTCTTCCAGTGGTCACCAGGAATCAGGTTCAGTAAGTCTGGGTGCATGTATCCTTGCAATAGTGTCCAATACGGTATAGCATCTGTAAAACAGAAACAACATTAATTAAGCTGAAAAAACAGACTTAAGAGAGAGAACATGGCTAACAGTGAGTTTAACCTTATAAATCTGACTCTTAAGCTGACTATCAAGAATAGTTTCTTAATTTCTCCCATGTCCTATTCTATCTTATTGGCAAATGTAGTGCTGGGGGTCTTGTATGGCCAGCATCTATTTTCTCCTTCCCTTCTGGATGAACTGAGGATCACAGTTTCAATGGATGTAGTTCTATGAACATCACAGAGTCTAAATCAATTTAAACAAGATATGTACTTATGAAATGACAATTGTAAACAATGATAAATATAAGCTGAAATATGATGCAAAATATGTTGACTGTCCTGATGCTAAAACCAGGGAAAACAATTTAATCTATTTAAAATCAGAATCATTATAAGGTTTATAGCAGCTGAATCATAAATCCCTCGTGAGTGGGGAAATAGATTTTCTAAAAAAATACTAACAATTACATAGGATTTTTTCCACAAGTGTTATTGTGAACATCTTCTGAATATATTTCTGTAAAGCCTATCAGAAACTTTATAAGATCCAAAAAGAATAAAAACAAAGTAAATTGAACTGAAAACATTTTGTACTTCTATTAAGAAGTTTTTCATTTTAGCAGTGGATAATGGTCAGATAAAATCAGTTATCGGTTGAGATTACTGAAAAACGAAATCATGGTATAAGAGGTTAACTAGGACCATCTCATCAGATCTCTCTCCTGCTGTGTATAACAGATCACATTTTGCAATTGATGCAGTCATCCCAAAGTCAAAATTGCATCAAAGTCAATAACTGTGTCTGACTAAAAATATATTATATTTAACTAGACTGAAATAATCTTTTTCCAGTGGTTAATTGCCCTCACTCTTTGATATTTGTGCCTTATGCTTAAATTGTATTTGCCTGGCTTCACTTTCCATTGATTTTTACTTGATTTTCCTTTCTCTTCTAAGCTAAAGAGACCTTTATTAATTAGTGTTTTTCTTCTAAGGAATACATAAGCAGTAATCAAGTAATTTCTCAGTCTTCTTTTCATATGCTGGATAGGCTTACTTTTTAGCTATACTTCTCTGAAAAAAACTTCTTCCCAGTTGTAAAGAGCAAGGTATACTTTTTTTCTTGCCCAAATCTGCTCCACATGACATACACAGTCATACAATATCCTATGTGCCAAATTTGGAGAACAGTGCTTGGTTGTATTTCCAGAGATGCTTTCTGTAAGGAGAGTAAGCAGGACACCTGGAAGACACTCACAATAGCATCCAAAAAGTAATACAGATATCCACCGAGTCTTTCACTGGCATCTGTTTTTAAACAATTCTGTGAAATATTTTTTTCAACCTTTTATATTTTAACAGGTCTAAAAAGGTGGTTATTAGAAGATTGAGCAATATTTCAGTACTACAAATAATGCGATATGAAAGAAAAAGTAAAAGGCCTTTCCACATTTCCAAGTTCCTACTCCATACTTACTCCATTTATAATGTCAAGGATTACAGTAATCTTTTTTTTTTTTACTGCAGCATAGTTGTAGAATGTTATGCAGTGATGTACAGGTGTCTAGCCACTATGATCCTTAACACTTTATCAGAAATACTGAGAAACAGGAGACTCCCTCCTGTTCGGTCAATTTATGAAATGTATAATTATGCGCTAACAGTTCTGTTGCTACAGTGTGTTATTTAACAGTATACAGGTTAATGTGGGATCCAGACCTCCAGTATAACTGCCACATTCTGATCACTATTTACTGACATTTGTGTCATTAGAAGTGTCATGAAGTTAGGAGGGGGGGCAGCAAAACTGCAACCATGGACTTCCGGAGGGCAGACTTTGGCCTGTTCAGGACGCTGGTTGAGAGAGTCCCTTGGGAGACAGTCCTGAAGGGCAAAGGGGTCCAGGAAGGCTGGACGATCTTCAAGAAGGAAGTCTTAAAGGCGCAGGAGCAGGCTGTCCCTGTACACCTTAAGAAGAACGGGTGGGGAAGACGACCAGCCTGGCTGAAGAGGGAGCTCTTGCTGGGACTCAGGAAAAAAAGGAGAGTTTATCGCTTGTGGAAGAAGGGGCAGGCGACTCAAGAAGAGTACAGGGATCTTGTTAGGTCATGCAGAGAGGAAATGAGAAAGGCAAAAGCCCAGCTAGAACACAATCTGGCCGCTGTCGTTAAAGACAACAAAAAAAGTTTTTACAAATACATTAATGACAAGAAGAGAGCCAGGGAGAATCTCCATCCTTTATTGGATGCAAGGGGGAACATTGTCACCAAGGATGAGGAAAAGGCTGAGGTACTTAATGCCTTCTTTGCCTCAGTCTTTAGCAATCAGACTAGTTATCCTCAGGGTACTCGGCGCCCTGAGCTGGAAAACAGGGATGGCGAGCAGGATGAACCCCCCATAATCCAAGAGGAAGCGGTCAACGACCTGCTACGTCATCTGGATACTCACAAGTCTATGGGGCC
>NW_008825617.1:169142-169343 GCF_000699105.1 Pygoscelis adeliae
CCTGGGGGTGTTGGTCGACAGCCAGCTGAACATGAGCCGGCAGTGTGCCCAGGCGGCCAAGAAGGCCAATGGCATCCTGGCCTGTATCAGAAATAGTGTGGCCAGCAGGAGCAGGGAAGTGATCGTGCCCCTGTACTCGGCACTGGTGAGGCCGCACCTCGAATACTGTGTTCAGTTTTGGGCCCCTACCTACAAGAAGGA
>NW_008825617.1:169675-173075 GCF_000699105.1 Pygoscelis adeliae
TGCTTAGGGACATGGTTTAGTGGGCATGGTGGTGTTGGGTTGACAGTTGGACTCGATGATCTTGGAGGTCTCTTCCAACCTTAATGATTCTATGATTCTATGATTTGAAAATGTTACTGCCAGAGATTTTTTTTTATATTCAGGCTAGTCATTAAAATTTTCATCACAGTATATATATTATATATACACATAACATATAGGATATATTGATATTAAATATTATTATGGTCACAATATATTAATATACCATAACATATATGCAATGTATTATATTATATTATATTATATTATATATTATGTGTTAGTATATAATATTAATCACGGTATCAGTCTCAGAGAAATACTATTAGAAACATCACCACATGATGGTGATTTACATGGATAATCACTTCTGATAACTCACTTATCCATTTCTCAATTCTTTTACTGTAGGAGTTGTCTTTATTCTACAATTTTATTTTTTGAAAGAGTACTGTTTAACACTTCTCAAATAAAAGAATAAAGTACCTTTATCATCCAATATTCCAATCTGCTTAAAGAATTAATTCAAGTTTTTTGGCAAGGCCTGCCTTCTGTTAAATCAAATTGGCAGGGACTAATTATATTCTTTTAATTCTTTATCAGTTGAGTCATATATGAGTATTCCATTAATGTGCCAATACTAGATGTCAGACTAACTGTCCTAAAGTTATGCAATTATCATCTGCCATTTTGTTAAAGAATATTTGATATGTAGTGTTAGTTTCCAAATGCCAAAGATTTAAGGTATTGCCTATTTAATCAATAATTACAATTTAAGGATAAAGAAATGGAGTAAAAAAATTATACTGTGTAATGTCAAATATTCTCTTGACACCTACAGACCAGTGTACAGCAATAAAAGGCAACAAATAAAGGAAGAGACTATGTTATCTAATAAAACATTCTCTATCATTAAATAAAGGTATATTCCTCCAGATGAGAGTAATAAAACTGTTTTGTAAGTAATAAATAGGGTAAAATGTCATCTCAAAACTTTACTCTGTGTATTTTCATGGAAAATTTCAGGAGAGAATGTGAAATTCTCATTAAATTCCTTATTTACATATTCCCTCTAAGATAGACAATTTCACAAAGACTTCACAAATCTGGCACTACCTCTGATCTTCAGTCTCCTTGAACAAAGGTGGGGCAAATACATGTTAAGCTGAAAGATGAAGAGAGGATGTGCCAGCTCTTTCAGCTATGAATCCCTGTTACTCCAGAAAAGCTTTCATTGTGCACATCACAAAGTAGCTGCAGAATTTTATTCTGGAATGATCATACTTTCAATATCAGTAATGATTTAACAAGACTCTACAGCCCATGTACCCACATCCAGAAATGCCCTGCAAACCCTGAAAGTGTGTGCCTATCTTTAAAACAATGTGGGGAGGAAGGGTATTTGGTTTCTACCTGGCAAGTAAACTCAAAAGGGAAGTGTATCCATCTTTAAGCTTCCCAACACCTTACTTATTGTTAGTATAAACTTGAATCTTCTCCTCTGTTAACAATGGGGAAATGGACAGAGAAACAAGAACCATTTTATTCTCCTGGTGAAGAAACACATTTGGTTTTGCCATCAACAACAGAAGATAGTGTTTGGGAAGCAGCTCTGTTGTTGCCACTGAACGTCTTTTGTTGGAGCGTAAAGCCAAAGACACTGCTGGGACCCCTTTCTCTCCCACTCATGACTACGATTTTCCTGGCTTATCTGTCTGCCATACTAAATATTTTCCTATTGTGTCTATTCAAAAGCAGGCCTTGTTGTCCTCTTTTCCCAGCATAGCTGAGAAGAAGATTTATTTAGAAATGAGAAGGATTGGGAAATAATTTTCAGCTACAGCTCAAGTGTATGTGTCAAGACTGCATAACTTTTACCAAAGAAAGTAAGAAGAATCCTTAGCTATAGCAAAAAGACTGTCATCATTCTTTTGTATTTGCTAGAGAGGAATTAGGATGGTACTGTATATACCATAGGACTAATTCTTATATGCTATTCACCTGTGTACTTTTGTCCATTTTGATATACGTAGCATGCATGGATGACTTCCTATCTGAGCACTTGGGATTAGAAAATGTTGTTTATTCATTAGCTAGGAATAAATGCTTCAACATCAGCAACAGAGATAATGGACTAAATAGGGGAATGTTAACCTCTATTAACCTCTATTTTACACTTCCTATACCTTGTCCAAATTGCTTTGATCTTTTGGTAATATTTTATGACAGCATTTTTGACAATAGGAGTTTTTCAAATTAGGAAAAAGTTAATAATTTGTTTCTTTGTTTCATTATCCTACATAATGAAGGAAGTATAGATTGTATTTCACAAGCCAGAACCCAGAAGATATTGCTTGCTAATTCTGTAAGTATGTAATTAACATAAAGCAATGACCTTTTTACAAGTTAAACATTGTTATTATAAAGTAACCATAAGAAAAACAAAACTGAAATAGTTTTAAATAATTGTCCATCTGACATGATGAAGTATCACAGAATCTATCAGGCAAAAGTAAAATGGAAGCGCTTTTTATTCTAAACTTTAGACTTAAAAAAAATCATAACCTATGATTCTCTGTAATCTTAGCCAGATGGCTTTCCATCAATATGATTTATAGTGAAATGTTGCATACAACTTCACATACACGCTCAAAAATTATTTGTATTTTTAACAGAATGTTTAACATTATTGTCAATTATAATAATAGAAAGGAAAGGACTTACTGAGTCTACAAATAAATCCTCTGGCAAAGACAGAGGGCATGCAGCCCTTCACTTTTCCCTTTTTTTCTTTGTGTCCTATGTTTGTTGTTTCTAACACACTCAGTAACAAGTAATTTATTTTTCTGGATGACAGAACTTGGTGTACAAGGACAAGCTTTTACATGATGTTGAATGAGCAGTCTGACTATTTGGGGGAAAAAAAAAAATATCATGATGCTACTTTATCTATACCATTACAGAGCTGAAAGGTATTTACACACTCTGGAGCTGAAAAAGTTAAGGAAAAGATGGCATAGGAGATGTCAATACTGCTGAATGAGTACCCCATTCTGCAGTATTTGTAATTCCCAGCCAGAGATGCCTGACCAAGCCACGTTCCATCTCTGTACAGGCCTAAACCTGGATATGCATCATCACTTTAACCCATTTCATGGTTTCAGAATAAAGGAGTTTTGATGTTCATCTCTGTTGTGGATTAACACCAGTAAGCAACTAAGCCCCACACAGCTGCTTGTCCACTCCCCCTGGTGGGATGGGGGAAAGAATTGGAAGAGCAGAAGTGAGAAAACTCATGGGTTGAGATAAAGAAAGTTTAATAAGCAAAACAACAACCACAACCACCCTCCACCACCACCAACAACCACCACCACCCACC
>NW_008825617.1:173119-173925 GCF_000699105.1 Pygoscelis adeliae
ACCACAACCACCACCACCTACCACCACCACCACCCACCACCAACAACAACAACAACCACCAACCACCCACCACCAGCACCTACCACCACCAAAAACCACCCACCAACCATCAACACCCACAACCACCACCACCAACAACCACCAACCAGCACCACCAACAACCACCAACGCCCACCCACCACCAGCACCCACCACCAACAACCACCACCACCACCACCAACCAACCACCACCAACCAGCACCAACAACAATAACCGACAACAACCACCACCACCACCACCAACCACCACCAAGAACAACGACCACCACCACCAACCACCACCACAACCAACAACAACCACCACCACCACAACCACCACCCAGCAAAACAAAGTAAGCAAAAACAAGTGATGCAAAAGGAATCGTTCACCAGTTATCCCAATGCCCAGCCAGTCCTTGAACAATGGCAACCCCTGGCCAATTCCCCCCCAGTTTTGTTGATGAGTATGACATTATATAGTATGGAAATCCTTTTGGTCAATTTGGGTCAGCTGTGCCAGCTGCATTCCCTCCTAGCCTCTTGTCCTCCCACAACCTACTCACTAGGGGCAGAGTGTGAAATGGAGAAAGATTTGACGCTGTGTAGGCACTGCTCAAAAGTAGCTAAAACATTAATGTGTTATCAACCTTGTTTTGACCACGAATGCAAAACGTAGCACCATAGGGGTTGCTATGAAGAATCATAGAATCATAGAATCATAGAATCATTAAGGTTGGAAGAGACCTCCAAGATCATCAAGTCCAACCGTCAACCTAACACCACCATGC
>NW_008825617.1:174637-178560 GCF_000699105.1 Pygoscelis adeliae
CCAGCCTGTCCAGGGCCCTCTGCATAGCCTGCCTGCCCTCGAGCAGATCAACACTCCCGCCCAACTTGGTGTCATCCGCAAACTTACTGAGGGTGCCCTCGATCCCCTCATCCAGATCATTGATAAAGATATTGAACTGAACTGGCCCCAATACTGAGCCCTGGGGAACACCGCTCGTGACCGGCCGCCAACTGGATTGAACTCCATTCACCACAACTCTCTGGGCCCGGCTGTCCAGCCAGTTTTTGACCCAGCGCAGAGTACAGCTGTCTAAGCCAATCAACTCTAAGAAATCAACTCCCTCCTGGCCAAAACCAGTATGATTTCATATGGGAGCCACATGTGCCTCAGTAAGGTATTAAATTTAATTCTTAGGAGATCAGGACCTGAAAACAAATGCACAGTTCACATCAAAATTAAGTCTAGACACAGTTGTCATTCCAGCATCTCTTTCCTGGATGTTAACCATAGCAGCTGCCCTGCTGGATGAAACTGCATGTATCATTAAATCTTGTTTTGGTCTTCAGTAAAGGGGAGGGGAGTGTTGTTCTCTGTGGAAGTCTGAGCTGATTCCTTCAGGCTTTAAGATCTATCAGAATTTTCACTGGAAGGCATTTTACTTTCCTTTCAAAGTTCAGCATCTGTCTAAACACGTGTGCGCTTGAAAACAAGTGAAGTCTCTATTATTCTGCCTTCCTAGGGCAAGTAACAAGCATAGAGGGAATATGCAAAGAGGGAAAATAAATTAAAGAAATTTTTGTGTAATCCCGACAGTACATTGTAAGTCAACAAAATCATGCTGTTGGGATCATGTTGAAGAGAGTCCCAAACTACTTTTTTGATGCACTTAGCAGATGTTTTTCCATAAACATCTTGTCCCTCCAGTAAATATTATTTGCACATTCCCTAACCTATCTCTTTCTTTGCCAAGTTGAGCTTTAACGTATTTGCTTCTGTGGTTTTCTTAATGTGGAAAAAAAAAATAGTGTGTGTTCATGTATCCCAATTGTATTAAAATATTTGCGTTTGTTGTAAAGCCCCTATCCATTTGAGAAACAGAAATATAAAGCAAACCAACAAACAAAAAAACCTATTGTTAACTGTTGTCATACAGGCCATACTTTTCAATAACTTCTGCATGAATCAATCTGCATAGTTGCACGCCAATTCATTTTAGTTTCATATTATTTTAATGTTTGATTTCATGTCTCTTTTCAGTGAACATTTTATCAATATTTCACTTAGGTCAGTATTTTTCACCTTACTAGCTTTTTTCCTAAAAATTTCTGTAATTATTAGGTCTGTCTCAGCAGTTCTGAAAAGAACAAACAGTTTGAATTGTGGGTCTGATAGCCAATATTCTTAATAAACCTGTGCAGTAGATTGGTCCCAGCTAACAGCCAAGTACTCACACAGCCACTTGTTCACCTCTCTCTGCCTCGGTTGGATTGAAGGAGAAAATAAGGAAGAACAAAAATGGGAAAACTTGTGGATTTAAATAAAGACAGGGATGTGACTTGTCAAGCACTATCGTGGGCAAAACAGACTTGACTTGGGGAATTTAACTTCATTTATTGGCAATTATCATAAATATTTAATTACTGATTTAGGTATTGGGAAACTGACACCCTGCCCCTTGACTGACATTGGCAGCATAGGCAGGATGCTGCCGACATTACCCATGTAAGGTGTGAGTCTCTTAAATCACACTACCACTGGTGGAGCCAAGGGGCGGCGTGACTCTTACCTGCATTGAAAAGTCATTTGCACGGTTGGTAAATGCCAGATGACCTGGACACCAAGTGTTCCCAGCAGTCCACCAGAACCATGGCATCACTTATGATCCTGTGTTCGCTATCAGTGATTGGGTGAGTTGCCATATGGGCACATTGTTGCTCATCTTTCTTACTGCCTCAATAAACCTTCCTTAATAAGTTGTTGCCAGATTCCATTAGTGTTCAGACCACAGAAACAAAGACAACAAACATTAAAACACCTCTTCTCCCCCTTTCCCAGGTTCAATTTCACTCCAAATTCCTCTCCTCCTCCCCCCCCTGCTCCCCCCCCCAATATTTCATTTCAGAAACTTGTTGTCCTGTCTTGTTATCACCACAGGTTACACTCAGTCCCTTCAGGAAGACAACAAATATTACAGGAGGTCAGGGTCAGTATGTTGTGGTTTCTCTTTGCTGCTCCTTGTTTCTCATCCTTTTCATATGCTCCAGCACAGGTCCTCCAGGGCCATAGTTCCTTCAGATGTGTAATTACTCTGCCATGGAGTACCTCCTCTGACCTTGTTATTCCCTCATTTCCTCTGCTGTTCCCTCTGTTGTTCCCTCCTCTTCTCTCTTTCCAATGTGTTTTGCCCTTTCTTAAATATGTCTTCACAGAGGCACAACCATCTTTGCTGATGTGCTCAGCTGTGTTCTGTGGTGGGTCCATTGGAGCCAGCTGGGACCGGTTGTGTCCAGCACAGGGCAGACCTGTGTCTCTTCTCACAGAGGCCGCCTCTGCAGTCTACTGCTACCAAAAACTTGCCATTTACACCCAACACAACCTTTCAAATTAGAGGAGTAGACTACAATGACTATAATTAAAAACAGGATGAAAAATGAAACTGGACAACTACAGAACCACCAGTCTGACCTCAACGGGAGGCCACAGTCAGCGGAACAAATTACAAAGGATGCAATAATTAAGTAAATTGAGGTGAATGGAAAAGGGATAATTTGAGGCAGGGCATTAGCAAAGACAGATTGTGTCAGACTGATATAGTATTTTCTTTAACAAAATGATGAGGGAGTTGCGGTAGGTGTAATCTATCTTAACTTCTTTACAACACTTCCTATGGTACCCCATGGGAAATTTTCACTTAAGATGGTGGTTAGTATAAGAATTGTAGGTTGAATAAAGAATTATCATGTGATAGGGAGATTACTAGTGGAGTACTCAACGGATTCATTTTGTGGCTAATCTTTAATACCTTGCTTAATGACAGTGATATAGTTGATGGTAATGGATTTTTTTGATGACAGGAAGTCGTGAAATGTACAAAACAATAGGAGCACCTGAATGTCTCCTGGGAAGAATGAGATGACCTTGAAAAAAGAAATAATAAAAACAATAACATGAAGTGCAATCCACCTGGGGAATTAAAACCATACCTCTGCTAATAAGTAAAGATCTACCAGCTGGATGACAAAGTGGATAAAGGATTTTGTTACACTGATTGATGACAAGGTGACTGTAAGCCACCGGCATGAAATGAAAAAGCATTATCTTGAGTGATATCAAGCAAAATATTTTGGGTAAAACCAATATGAAAATTGTTATAAAAGCATTTATAAAATCATCTCAGGAATCCTGTGTACTCTTCTTGTGATATATACGGAATATACAGAAGCAGTAATTCAAAGATAAAGAGTATGATTACTAAGAAGACTGAGGACAGAACCCACCTTATGTAGACCCACATTATGCAAACCCGTGTAAAACAAAGAATTATTTAACTAGTGAAAAAAGCTTATAGATTTATTATTGTGACTTGGTCACTTTCCTGAAAGGAATTGAATATCAACAGGCTGCTTTATGATGTAATAGTAGATGCCATATAAGAATGAAACACTGTTTCATCACTTAAATCAAAAGCTCATGTAAAGATTTTGGACTTTGAAATAAGTGGATGGAAGCTGTGCATGACTAGAACTTAAAGTGTGTGAAAAAGAGAGAAACGCAAAGGGAAACAGCACAGATTTAGAAAAGAAACGGAAGAATGAAGCTATAGAATAACAATGGTAATGTGAGCTTCCCTAAGAAGGAAACTTTATGGTTAAATCTTGACTCCAAAATAGGATACAGGAAGTGGGAAACAGAAACTATATGGTTTGATTACTTTTTGTTGGGGTAAAAAAACCCCGTATATT
>NW_008825617.1:178570-181790 GCF_000699105.1 Pygoscelis adeliae
AAATTCATGGAAGAGACCTCACAAGTCTATCAGTTTCTCTCACTTAGACAAACAACAAGGCCATGAATTTTGACTGATCAGAGAGGTAAAAATATACTTGCAAATCAGATGGCTGTTGATAGGGGAAGAGACTAGAGTGATCATTAGGAATCTTTCTTTCTTGTATTCTGTGAAAGGAGAACAATACTGTTAATAGAAATACTGTAATGGTGTATAGGTATTCCATGTATGGGTAACGATTCTCATTAAACAGAGTAGACGACAAATAAAAATGACTCATACCTTAGGAGCTTTGAATCTAAGAGTATTTCATGCTGGAGAAATTAAAAGCTACATTTACATGGCTAAATAACTTCTACCTCAGCGAATAATCAATGGTTTTGAGATCAACAAGTTCAGAGTGGCCCTTCTGCACAGATTTTTTTCTTTTTCCTCAGAAGACTGAACCAGACTTCTCATCTGAAAATGTAGAAAGACAAGTTGATGACAGTAGGTTGTTTACTTATCTCTAGATATAAAGACATGTACAAACAACAGAAGCACTCTTCAGTTTATTCCAGTTTTCTGAGACCTGTTGTGCAATCTCATGAAAGAGCTGCACTTCTCACTGCCTGCCTCTAAAACGTGGTGAGAACAGGGCATCTGATCACACTCTTCACAAAGTAGATGAGCATGGAGAGAACTGGGAGCAAGGCAGTTGTGGGTGACATTGCTGCACACAAACTGAGGGCCACTGATACTCATCAACTGGGATAGCAGATTAAGGGAACAGTTTTGATCCATCCTCCAGCAGGTTCTTAAAGGAGGTGTGCAAGGAAATTCCTTCAGTGAAAGCAATGAGGTATTTTGACTTACTATGTTACTTCACAGGACATATAGATTCACACACAATCACACCAGTCACCCAGTACATGGCCTAAAGAATACGTCAAATTAACTTAGCATCTACAACAAATGTGCAGAACCATGGTTCAATGAAATTTGATCAGACTTTAGGAGGCAGCATAAGACAGCGTGGGTTCTTGTCTTGTATCTCGCTTCATGGTGCTGTTACTTCATGTTACGTTTTACCTTTATGTTTTTAGATATAGAATTTTCTTCCACTGTTTTTTTCTCCTTTCTCTTATACTTTTCGGTTACATTTCATAGGCATCCAGGTGCTATACAGAATTAGTTTCTTCCATTCATAGTCTCTCTTATGCGCACCCTAATCAGTCACCCTTCAGTTAACATTTCTTCTCAATTGCTATAATCTTCAAACCAACTTGATACAGTTTATGTTGTCACTGAGTTAGGTTGTAGGCAAATATTGCATTCTCTGTTACAAGGTCAGCTATTTCGCAGTTCCTTCCTAGGCAAATGTCCAGCCAGGTAATTTTGGATCTACAATATCACTTGAATAATAACACTTCTCACTGATTATTAAAAAAAAGCAGTCAATGTGTAGAGTGCTGCAAAAACTTTTAGGACTCCCTATTTATAATACAGTTGCATAGTCACATGTTTTCTTAAATTGGTTAGGTTTTTAGTTGACTATCATTTAGCTATGTGAAGAAAAACTACAGTAGCCTCTTAAAGATTACTATTTGCACGACTTCAATAAACAACTACATAAGATTTGATTTTTTTTCTTAAAAAAAGCTTTGTTTACTGTTACCCTTGCTTATTTATATTTTGCTGTTGTTCTAATTTACATTTTAAAAAGTTGCAGAATCACTATGCACTGTGCAACTCTGAATGAAGCTCTTAATCTTTCTCATTCTCTTTTCTTTAAAGCAGGGATAACGTAATGTATACCTCATTTATAAAGCTGTTACAATGAAATGTTGTGTAGGTGCCAAATAATGTAATCTATAAATGTGTGAGATCTTCTATCAATGAATTTATTATAATTTATCATAAATTGCAAATCTGGCAAAACTGGTTTTTATATAGAAAAAGGAACAGATTTTGGCCAAGATTCATGCCTCCTAGTTTTAAACACTTAACAGTTTCTCTCAATTTTATTACATGTTGTGGATCAATATAACCAAATTTAAAGATAGAACAAGTGATACAAAGGACCTGATATATGCTTTATACATGTTTCTTGGGTTTTACTCCAGTGTAGGTCTTGTCTGTTCTGAAGAGCTAAATGCCTGTTTGTGTTTGAGGAGCATTAAGTAAACTTTCGCAGCATGTACTGCTTCTGAGGGGATTTGAGGCCATGGCTTTTCAAGAAAGATCTTCAACAGAAACCAAAATATCTCAGAGATAATCACATTTGTTTCAGAAGAGTATTCCTGACCCAAATTAAAAAAGTAATTTAGGTGCACCTTTATATGTAAAAAATGAGAAATTACCTTACATTCTTTCCAGTGTTAAAAGAAATAAAATTCTAGAGATAATTTTGGTGCTGCTAATCACCCTTTTGACGTGACAATTTATCTACATGGCTGAAGTGAGAGCTTAATACAATTTTGATCATAGAGACTTCAACCAGCTACACTGAATCTTGAAACAACTAAGATACTATCATGGAATTCTTTCAAAGTAAAAAGATTATACACTATCTTCATGTGTGCTTATTATAGGTCATGTAATTGGGCCTTATTGTTTTGGAAGATGCTCATAAAAGTGCCTACTTCAAGGAGGCACAAAAGTTTATTCTTGGAGACAACAGCATGAACTCTTCCATACATTGAAAAAATGTTTTGAGAAAAGCAATGAAGTTGAAGAAAATAAAATTAAGTCATTCCCGAACAAAATATTTTAGAGGGCTTAGGTACACAGATACATAAAGTTTTCTTGTTCTGAAAAAGAAAGAATAGGTAGAAAACTTCCAACTTGTGCCAAATGTATCAAGTTGACCATATGAAAGCCAGTGGACGTGAAATTCTTAATGATTTGTCCCATACAAGACATTAGGTGTCTCAATATTCATTGCTGGAAAGTCTGAGTTCTAGATACTGTCAATGTTGAGAGCGGAGTATCTCAAGCTACAATTATTTTAATTTAAAGGAGAAGTAGAGGAAGCCCTTTCAACCATAAGTTGTGGTTTAACCTGGCAGGCAGCTAAACACCACACAGCTGTTTGCTCACTTCCCCCCCAGCCCCCAGTGGGATGGGGGAGAGAATTGGGGAAAAAAAAAGTAAAATTAGTGGGTTGAGATAAAGACAGTTTAATAGGAGAGAGAAGGAAGGGAAAATAATAATAATAATAATAATAATAATAATAAAA
>NW_008825617.1:182044-183019 GCF_000699105.1 Pygoscelis adeliae
CCATCTACGTCATGCCCAGGTCCCCACACTTTCCAATATATCCAAATTAATCACCACCACTTTTCCTGTCTTTTGATATACACACACAGATATCATTTGCTTAGTCTATGGGCCATCCCTATAAAATATCCGTTGAGTTCATTTAGTCCATGACTTTGGGCTCCATCTCTTGTAACAGTCCTTCAGGGCAGGAAAGTTGGTGTGTGGTGATGGATTTTTTGCATGCTGAAGCCAGTTTTGGTCCCATCACCGGTGCATTTGTCCGGTTCTATCATCACTTCACTTTGCTTGGTTTCATCAAAGCTCATTCTTCATTAATTTGGGTGATTCTTACTGTAACACCATTGATATGGTATATAGTCACCACAGAAATGATGATAACAGTATTACATAGTAATTAACATCATAGAATTTAGCTCATTGTCTGTTCTCACCCAAAATCAAATCCCCTTGAGGTACACATCAGACTTCCTCATCCTTCCGTGTTATCCACCAAGTGCAACCAGGTCCTTGAGCAAAAGCAGTCCCATGGATGGGTTTGCCTTTGCCCAAGGCAGGAAGAACACAGACTGTCTTCCACAGCATATAGTTTGTGTGCACTACAGGGACTTTATCCTCTTCTACAGTATGCAAAAGTTTTGACTGGACAGGGCCAGATCAATTGGCAGACCCCCTTGTGTTAACTAGCCAGGTGGCTTTTGCTACATGTGTATCCTAATGTTTTAATGTCCCAGCACCCATTGCTCTCAGTGTAGTCTTTAACAGTCCATTGCATTCTTCAATTTTCCTGGAGGCTGGTGCATGATAGGGGATGTGATATACCCACTCAATGCCGTGCTCATTGGCCCAGGTGTCTATGAGGTTGTTTCGGAAATGAGTCCCGTTGTCTGACTCAAGTCTTTCTGGGGTGCCATGTCGCCATAGGACTTGCTTTTCAAGGCCCAGGATAGTGTTCCGGGCAGTGGCATGGGGCAC
>NW_008825617.1:186367-207487 GCF_000699105.1 Pygoscelis adeliae
GAAAAGTGACTCCCGAGGTATGGAGATGACGGCAGCGCTGAGTACAAATACAGAAGTACAAATACAAAAATTAGTCTCACCACCAAAAATTTTATCACATCATAAACCAGTAGTGTTACACAGTGCAGCAAAATGATATCCTTGATCCAGCTCCCAGAGGTGATAGACAGCACAACAGGGAACACGTACGGCAGGTAAGGTTTTACATAACACAACTTTGAGAGCAAGCACAACAACTTTTAGAGTAAATTAATCCATGTTGTGACCAGTGACTGTTAAACCAATATGATGAATGCTTATAATAAATTTGCCTTGACACGCTCTGGTCAGATCTATTATTATCTCAACCCTTCATGCCTCACGTTGGGCACCAAAAGGACTGTTGTGGTTTAACCTGGCAGGCAGCTAAACACCACACAGCCATTTGCTTACTCCCTGCAGAGGGATGAGGGAGAGAATTGGGGAAAAAAAAAAAGTAAAATTTGTGAGTTGAGATAAAGACAGTTTAATAGGAGAGAGAAGGAAGGGAAAATAATAATAATAATAATAACAGTAATAATAATAATAATAATAGTAAAGGAACATACAAAATAAGTGATGCACAATGCAATTGCTCACCACCTGCTGACCGATGCCCAGCCAGTTCCTGAGCAGCAGCCCCCCCCGGCCAGCTTTCCCCAGTTTATGTACTGAGCATGATGTCACATGGTATGGAATGTCCCTTTGGCCAGTTTGGGTCAGCTGTCCTGGCTGTGCCCCCTCCCAGCTTCTTGTGCACCTTCAGCCTTCTCAGTTGGTAGAGCATGGGAAGCTGAAAAGTCCTTGACGAGTGTAAGCACTAATTAGCAACAACTAAAACATCGGTGTGTTGTCAACATTGCTCTCCTCCTAAATCCAAAACACAGCACTATACCAGCTACTAGGAAGAAAATCAACTCTATCCCAGCCGAAACCAGGACGCCATATGTATATTCTGAACATTTACCTTAAGATGAGACAAATTTCTTTCTAGGAATATCTGGTTTTGTTAATGCTGAGAAATAGACTGCCAAGATCTTCCTTGAACATAAATATGAACCTTGAGTATATCTGCATTTCTTCAGTTATATTCTACTCCTGTTTCTAGTGGAATCCATACTTGTAGTTAAACACTCATGTTCCCATGATAATGAGACATCTTTTGCAGAAGGGTCCAAGAAAGGAAGAAAGAACAAGAAGCAACATTCCCTACCTGCTGCCATCTAAGGAAACTCCTACAAGAACAGTTTAGTTTTATTTCAGAACTCTCAAAAAGACTTAGTCACAGGGTCTATTTTAGATTTTTACTCTTGAACTACAAAGGGAAAACAGACCCTTCTAAACCACTTCTTATTTTAGCCCACAGGACAGTGATTTGAACACTCACATATTTACCAGAACAGTGCATTTAGCAAAAGGCGTTAATTCAAAATATCCTGCTTAGGTTTGGATAAATTCAACTTCTTAACATACCATTTCATACTAGTGGCTTCATGATCTGAACAAGCTTAGTAGTTTCTAGAATTTGAAGTCCTTAATACCACATAGTCTCATTATGCCTGTGGAGTTTAGGTCAAACCACCTTTTGAGTGATTGAAAGGAAACTGAGTTGTAAGTTTATAAGAATTAATTCTGAGGACAATTTTTCAGTATAGTATATTTCTTGTGTTATATATAGATTATATGTGTGTATATATATATAAGAAATGTATTTATTATGAAGTTTCTAAAATTACACTGTAAGTTGGATGCTCTATAAGACACTGGTGAAATTACAGTCTTAAATTAGTAGTAATGGTCTCAGAAATAATTACATGTGTGCATACATATATCTTCAGAAAAAGATCCCATTCAGACAGGATGTTTGCATGTCAAGTGTAAAACATTTAACTGAAGAAATCTCAAAGATGACAGTGAAAGGCTAGGCACTTCATCCCACAGTCTGTCACCATCATAACAAGCATATAAGTTCCAGTTGTTTTGAAATAAAGGATAAGACCAAGATAATTTTTCTAAAATTGAAATTAATTGCCCAGAGAAATTTTTCAATATTTGAATTAAAAAGTGATGAAGATGATGATTTATGATATTTTGGGTATGTTTTTCATTTGAGAAACAAATTTTAAATTACAGTTTAGATAGATCATCTCAAAAAGTTTTGAAGGACTTAGAAATCACCTTGATCTACTAAGTGTCCTAAAATTGCAGGCCTTCAAAATTCAGATAAACATTCAAATATTCACATCTTAATTTCAGTCTGCATTGTGAGTCTTTTTGAAATTCAATAGTGAAGAGGAGAATGAAAAGTGAGTTATGAAAAAAAAAAAAAATTGAAAGGTGAAGAAGTATTAGTAGGAGATGAGGGTGAAATGGCTGTAATTAAGAGTCCAGCGTTGGTAGGAAATAGAGGTAAAATGTCTGTAATTAAGAGTCTGACTGTCAGGCCTTCCCTGCTGTATCAGTTAAGCACTAATAAAATATTAATACCGTTATGTGAACTACTTAGATGATATACCTATGAAATGCTCTAAAAAGCTGAGAAAAGACTAAAAATATATGTGAAAGAAATAAGACTTAAAGGGACAAAGACATAAACCATGTCTGAACAGAAGGTGTGAAACATAATGGTGTGTGAAATAAAGAAAGAAATGTGAGAGGAAAGTGCTATCTCATTTGTTTCATCTATTTTTCATTTAGTGAATGAGTTATAAAACAAATATAAATGAGTCCATGTAAACTCCTGTTTTCAAATGAATAAATCAAATTATTTTAACATCCTTAACTTGTATGAAATTAAATCAGATGACAAACAATGAGTTTGTAATCAGTATCTCATGTGAGAATCAACCTCTTTATGATACATTATTTGAAGAGCTATTGTATAGCAGATAAATTAGAATGAAACAGGACGAGTTTTATTGAAAATAATCTAATTAGCCAATAAGAACTCTCTACAATCAATTAATCACACTGTGACAAAATAATTTTGTAGCACTCAGAAAGGTAACCATCCAATTATTTATTTTGCTTATAATTGGTGAAAAAACCCACATATTTTGCTTACTTTCTCTAGGGGTATCATAAACTATATTTAAACAGGTAATTTGACTTAAACTTTAACTCCAGAATATATATATAGACATAGTCATTAAATCTTTTTGTAATGGAAACTTTTTTCCCCCCTCTTATTCTTTTCACATCTTCATCCTTAAAACTCTTAAAAAAGACAAAGTCACTTTCTTTAAGAGAAATGAGAATCTACCATCTTTGTATAGCAGGCTTTAAATTTTTTTATCAACCAAATAACATACTTGAAAAAACTTGTTCAAGTAGTACATCTACCACATAAACCAAAGGAGGGCTATCAGATAAATATGTAATAAATTACTACAATAACACCTGTTCTTGCATGCAAAGCTTGTTTTTAAACTGCCATTCTAGAAAGAAAGAGAATTAAATTAAAACTTCAATTTTAGTCTAGCTTTTCATTGTCACTTTTGGGGTGAAGCCATGACAGGAATTTTCATAAGTAAATGTCCTTGGTTTGGAGTGCTTTTATAGCTTTGTATATAATATTTTAACTGGGGGTGATGTGACTGCTTTTACATGTCTGAACAATGTCTAATGAGATCAAATTCTCTAGCATATCTGGCCCAACCTCCAGCTGGCTTTCCAGGAGATCTCTGTCTTTCGTAGGATTTGTGCCATGTCATCTGGCCCCTTGCAGATGTCTCAGATACCCTATGACATCTCAAATGAGAACAGGTCTTTATTGTTTAGACAAGTGAATGCTATCCATGATGTCTTTCAAGGCTTTTGACTTAGTCTCAGACCCGTTCTGAGAGCAACCACAGATCAAGGTACAGAGCAAGGCTACACTGCAGTGAGTTTAAATGAAATATAACTGGGCTGAATATAGTTTGAGCAGAAAGTCTAAAGATTTTGACTTATGAAAGCATATATGGCATATGAATACCAGTCGTGGAGTCCCTTTCAAGCTGCAGGCCCTAGACATGTATTATAGCAGGTAATGCCTAGGACTGCCTTGCTTTCTCGGGAAAACTCTTTAATTGTAGAGTAAACACTTCAAATGTCAAAGTCCTGCTGTTAAAAATCCTCCAACTCTGAAATGTGAAATTACAAATTCTGCTTGGGTGATAATGATTAATTCTGTGTGATTATTCTTTTCAGATCTACGCATATGACTGAGGTGGAGATATTGCAACTGAAATTCATAGTAAGGATCCGTGTTTGTTTTTCCTCTATGAAATACCATGTTCTTTGCTCAAATATCTTTTAGGTTTTCCAGAAAAGATTCTTTTTTTAATCTTTCATGTTGCTTGGAGACAATAAACAAAATCAAACCATCTGATTAAAATGTTACAATATTTGTTTTACCAGTGTGGCACTTTTATATGCAGCCAATTATACTATATTGACTCCATCCTGTTCACAGAGCTTCTCTTTTTAATCTGAATTTGTATTTTGTAACTCCTCTACATTCAAAGGATGTCTGTCTGTAGATGCAAACCTTTAATGCAGAGCTTCAATCACTTTTTGATGTGAATTTGTTCTGTTTGGCAGTCCATCCTTTCATTTAGCCCAAGAGGATCTCACAAAACAGCTTGATTAATGGCATCTTTATAAAATGTTGGGCCTGTATTCATGTGTTAGAAAGAGAAGAACTAATTATGAAAATATGTTCCCTAAAAAAAGGACAGTGAATAAAAGTACCAAATCCTGTCATGACAAGCAGAGATATGAAACAATAGTAAATAAGAATTTACTCCGAATATGTAGCAACAACAATTAAAAAGAAGGCAGCTCTACAGTGTAATACTAATGGCTATTCATTGACACTTCAAATATTTATTCAAACAGAAGTTTGATTAGAATAATAAATTGTTTGCCAGAATAATTCTAATTTTGTTCCAAGAGAAAAAGTATTGAGCAGAGTGCCAACCAGCAGTTTGTCTGAGCTTACAAAGCACAAACCCTGTCCTTGACAGATAGGTATTCTAATGTATCTTTCACTCATGTATCCTTTATACTGCAGAGGAATGATTTTTTTGGTCTGTTTATCATGTGTAGAAAATGAAACATATTGTTATGATAAGTCAAAATCTAAATGAAAACAGTTTCAGTTTTTCTTCAATTAATTTATCATCTGAAAATCCTCTAACCTATAATACTATAGTAATAGGGAATGATCAAACATCACCACGAAAAATATGTTTGTATTTTCAATTTTCCCCCCCCCCCTACAGCCTATGTCCTTGAACAAAGAACAATAAAGCAGAAATGTCATAGGAACAGTTCTGTAAGTAGATGCCTTGTGACAGAGCACTATTGGGAAATATCTGATCAACACAAGTAGATGGCAAGGCTATCTTAGAATTTCCTATGCAGGTAACAAAAAGAGAGCTTTTGATTAGATGGGTGTATGGAGTGAGAAACTAATTTGACCTTTGATTAAATGATCTCACTTTCCTGGCACCATCACCTATATCTCAATTATATTCTGCTAAGAGAAAAAATAAATTTGGCCATTATTTTAACTGACATGAAAGGGCAGAATAGAAGGGTTTCAGCTTTCACTAGCTGCTGTAGACAGTGAAATGGGAAAATGAGTGGCCCCTAGAATTTACAGCCTCTTACTTATTACAGGCTGTGACTGCTGCAAGCACAGAGGGGATAATCAGCTTGTCAAGAGCCTGCTGCTGAGAATGCCAACATATAATCACTTCTATTGCTTCGGAAGACTTCTTAGGAAACTGTGGCACTGCATTTGCATTTAAAAAGCCATGTTGTACAATTGTGAAGAGAGTTTATTTCAAAAAATACTGTAAAATAGTCCTTAAAATGATTAATGCATTCTTTCCCATGAATACCGTATAAAGAGATATAAAAGTTTATATTGTTGCATTGAAATGTTAGGTTAAAATCATTAGACAAGTAGGTATTTGCAGGAGATAAAAATCCATTCATTGATGAGCGTTGCTTCTTGCACAGAGGATGGTAGGTGCTATATTTACAGAATAATAAAACTCAGCTGAATCAAAACTTGTGTATGTCAAGTTTTTCAGAACTTCAGAATGTGGAACACTGTAGCAATTGTTAGTAGCTCAAAATTGCACTTAGGCTTTCTGGTAGCATTGAAACTCCTTAACTCAGAGACCTCTGTTTTACAGAGCCAAGTGCTAAAAAACAGTGCCTACAAAGTAGAAACCTTGTAAGCTACTCAAAAGAAAAATAAAGGTAAAAGGAATTTTATCAGATCCTATGGTCTACAAAGAGATAGATGAAAGGTTTTAGTAAAAAGGTCTAATGGCAACTATTTGTAAGGAAATAAAAAGAGAGGCAGCTTTGCAAGTCACTGAAGATCCACTGAATTGAACCCAAGGCAATATTAGAATTCAATACAAGTATGAAGTCAGTTAAAATTTTGTGGGCAAGTGAAAAGTAGTGCTAGAGTTCAATGAAGTGGGAGCCATCTACAAATTGCAGAAATCTTCTGGAGCCATCTGGAAAGGGTACACATAAGCAAAGAAGAGCATTGAGGGGTTAAAAGATATACAAAGGGAATTAGATTTCTGAAATAGGATGCTAATCTGTTTTAGCTTCAGCTGCTATATCAAGATTAGAAAAGGGGATAAAAAGCCTGAAGAAGGACAAACATTGTGAAAACTAAAGAGTGCGATCAAATATTAAACCATTAACATGCCTGACCTAAACCATTCAAATATGAAAGCTAGGAGTAAGTGAATTATAAGCAAATTATCAAAGGAAAGGCCAGATGCTGCATTTCTTGAAGAAACCTATTATACCAGAATATAAACTGGCAAGCAATTAGTTTGTGCAAGTATTATTTTTCACTGATTAAATTAAAGAAAAAAAAAAAAGAAAAAGAAAAAGAGAAGTAATTTAATATCAAAGAAACTGACACTTATTAAAAGAAAAGATTAAATAAGATACAGAGAAAAGCTTTATAGTAATAAGGAAAAAAAAAAAAAAACAACCAAAAACTGGGTCAATCTAGTCTCCTCATTTCAAGTAGGGATTTTTTTAGATTAATTTTGATTTAACATTACAAATTTTGCAATAGGGAAGAATCATACATGGAAGAGATATCAACAACAAATGACATTCCCTAGAGGGGATGCATTTGGAAATATATGTATTTAGAATTAGGTTGAAAAGGATACCATGATTTCAAAGGTTTAAAGTCCAAGGCAAAAACAGAGTAGGCTTAAGAATACCTGAAGTCATTGTGATCTTGTCAAAAATATTATCTTTCTTTTCTAGCCATAGAAATGTATGCGTCAAGTTCTGTTACATCTTGATTTTCTTAGCTTCAGAACTATTTTAAAATTAGGGTAAATTTCAGAGTATCTAAATATGTATCCTGAAGAAGATGTTACAGTGCAGAGAAATAGGTAACTAAACAGAGCCATGAGACTGAGAAGATTCAGACAGACCAAGTTTGCCATGCTCAGTTTCAGTCTGGCATAGAAAGGCAATCAAGGCTAGAAATCAAAGAACATCATTATCATGGAAGTAAATACTGGAAGCAGAAAAGGTATCCGAAGTAAAGGCAAAACACATTGCCTTGAGCACTATGCCATACTGCATAGCCATGTGGCTTTCAGACACAACTACCTGGTTTGCAAACGCCTGTGCGTTGTCTACAGCCGTTTGTGGGGATGCCCATAGAGCATCAAAGGCAAATAAGTTTTGTATAATTGTTGGAATTGTATAGCTCCAAAAACAATACCAGTCAGTGCCCTATCCTTAACAGGGAACTTCTGAAGCTACGCAACACCTAGTACCACAGAACAGTTCATTTCCCACTACTCTAAGGATCTTCAGCACTTGTGCATAGGCTTAAGCGTGCTTGTCCTCTCAGGATCCAGGGCAGAGTCCCCTCTGAGGTTAAGAGTCTGGTTAAGTAGGCTTGAGAATCTTTTAGATAAGCTTAGAGGTAATTATTGCATATGACAGACTACTGCTAAAACTGATCCTCCAAAGAGAGACATAAACAAGTGTTGATCCTCTTCATTTAAATGGTTTCAAACTTACACTTCACTCAAGACTTTCTTAACATTAATCTATAAAATTATCTTAGGATGTATCTGATTTCTTCTGTTTAACCTGAGCTATTATGAATTCAGGAATGAAGGGCCAGAGAAAGCATAAGAAAAAAGAAACCCGTTCCCACCAGTCAATTAGAGCTCTCAATTAGAAGCATTAATTGCTCTGATTTCAGCTTCTAGGACTGTTTTGAATTAAACAATCACGGGATAAGAAATCAAGAACCCAAAGATCAAGGACTCAAACCCAGGTCTCTCTCTTCTGAGATGAAGGTACTAGCCTTTGCTCAATATAAC
The DNA here is from genome assembly GCF_000699105.1 of Pygoscelis adeliae. Taxonomy (NCBI): domain Eukaryota; kingdom Metazoa; phylum Chordata; class Aves; order Sphenisciformes; family Spheniscidae; genus Pygoscelis; species Pygoscelis adeliae. The sequence goes on from NW_008825617.1 coordinate 194,773, forward strand.
CACTTTGCTACTAGCTCACTGTTGCTTTAGTCCTGCCTTTGCTGCACAGTAACTCAATTCTCATAGTGTTTGCATTCTTACATACATGATTTCATTGTCTTGGTTGGAGGGAATGTCTCGGTAGGAAGGAATGCTGCACCTTTCTCCACTATAGAATGGATACAACTGAGACTTCTAAATATTTGAGCAAGGTGTGAGGAAGAAAGAAAATAGAGTAAAACTAACAATCTCCTAACCTATACATTAAGAAGGGGGGTGTAGGGGGAACCAAAAAAAAACCCCAAAAAACAACACAGGAAATAAGACAATAAAATGTTATGAAGGAAATAAAATTTAATTAAAATAATTAGTCTCTATTATTAAAAATATTCAGGCACAATTATGTAATGAGTCTAACGTACCCGCATTAATACAAGAATGATTTATAGCAGGTGAGATTCAGTTACTTAGATGTAGGCATTTAGTGCATCTATTGGCTCTTTTAGGGTATCCAAGCCATCCCCATGAGGCTGGCTGCTATGACACAGGATTTACAGGAGACCTTCAATTTTCTGACACAGCAGCTGGAAGTAAAATGGAATATCCAATTTATCTCAGATTACATTAAATGTCTATTTTTAAACTGCTGAACTCCATCCAGAGAGGCAATAAGAGAGAATCATACAAACAATTGATCATGTTAAGTACCAATGACCAAAATTTGTCACTTATAAAGAAAGAGTTTAAGAAAAAACTATGCAGCTAAAGAAAAAGGTTGAGTGGTCTTTAAAAGAGAAGAGTCTTTCAAGAAGTTGCAGTAGTGTCTAAATAAATAAACTAGAAAGTTTGGCAGATGACCATGCAACACAGTAAGTCAGAAAGAGTTTGAGGAACAGCTTGCCAAGGTTATAAAAATAATACTAAGTCTTCTTTCAAGGACATAGAATGAGCCAATAAGTAACGAAAGTAAAAAGAAGAGTTCTCAGAGTATATTAGGTCACAGTTACAAAGGCTAAATGCTTTTTTTGGATCTGTGCTCACCCTGCAGAAAATGGAAGTCTCCCATTCTGGAAGTTGTTTGGGGGTTCTGTTTCAGGATCTGTTGCAAACTGACATTTCTGTAGAGCTTACAGAACAATAGAATGAAGAGTAACGAATCATGCTAGAAACCTAAGAAAATCAAGGAAGATATAGCTGAGCTACCAGCTGTACAATATAACCTGTTTTAAAATAGTAGTAGATAATTGGGAAGTGTAAGAGACTCAATTTTTAAAAATTCAAGGAAAAACAGAACACTTAAATATTTACAAAAAGAAAGTTTGTGAAAAAAAATCTTAAAAAAAATCAGTAGATACTATCAAGGTTCACTAAAGGAGTCAGTAAGTAAAAGACATTGAAATAATTTCCTTTGCTTTTCAAAAGACATTCAGTAATTCTTTCAACAGAGGCTCTCAAAGAGCCTCATAGTAAAAATGCAAAGAAATAAAGGAAGTGCAATAAGGGGTAAGCTTCTAACATGGAGAGTAGTTATTTAAAAAGAAGGAAAACAGGATAGGAAGAAAATTTCATTTCTGTCAGGGAGAGAGCTCACCAGTAGAATTCCCACAGGAATCCATGCTCTGTGCTATTCAACATGTTTATAAGTGATCTGAAAAAAGTATTAAGAATGATATAAGAATGATTGTTGACCTTACTAAGCTATTAAAAGTAGTAAAGACAAAAAATCACTGAAAAGAGCTGCAAAAGCACAATATTTTGCCAAATGTTTGGGGGAATAAAATTGGAGATGAAAAAATGAAAATAGATATAGTGATATATATGGGACAAAAAAAAATAATCTTCTTTTCAAACACCATGTTGGGTTCTGGGCTAATACTGCAAAGAAAGATCATTCAGTTATAATAGTCTTTTCCTTATGTGAAATCATCTGTGAAGTGCTTTTGAATGGTGAAGAAAGTCAAAGAGAATATTAGGAATTATTAGAAAAAATAAAGAGAAAAAAAAACGCCAACCAAACAAAAAAAAAGTCCCACAACAACCAGAAAAATAACATACTGCTCAATAAGCCAATGGTACACTCACAACTTTAATATTATATGAAGTTCTTATCCTACCATCTGTAAAAGTATAAATGAGGAAAATGTATAGACAGTACATTCCAGTAAATATGACTTTACCTTTACTAGCTGTCCTGGTTTCAGCAGGGATAGAACTGATTTCCTTCCTAGTGGCTGGTGCAGTGCTGTGTTTTGGATTTAGGGTGAGAACAGTGTTGATAACACACCAATGTTTTGGTTGTTGCTAAGTAGTGCTTACACTAGCCAAGGACTTTCCAGCTTCCCATGCTCTACCAGTTGAGAAGGCTGGAGGTGCACAAGAAGCTGGGAGGGGACACAGCTAGGACAGCTGACCCAAACCGGCCAAAGGGATATTCCCTACCATGTGACGTCATGCTCAGCATATAAAGCTGGGGAAGAAGGAGGAAGGGGGGGAATGTTTGGAGTGATGATGTTTGTCTTCCCAAGTAACTGTTATCCGTGATGGAGCCCTGTTTTCCTGGAGATGGCTGAACACCTGCCTGCCCATGGGAAGTAGTGAATAAATTCCTTGTTTTGCTTTGCTTTTGCTTGCCGCTTGCGTGGCTTTTGCTCTACCTATTAAATTGCCTTTAGCTCAACCCACGAGTTTTCTCACTTTTACCCTTCCGATGCTCTCCCCCATCCCACTGGGGGGGAGTGAGTGAGCGGCTGTGTGGTGTTTAGTTGCCGGCTGAGGTTAAACCACAACACTAGTAGAAGGACAAAGGCTTTGTACTGACCTAACCCTCCAGTATCTTACGCTTGGTTTGGGTTTGGTTTGATTTGAGCTGCTTTTAGCTTGCTGTAACAGTTGCCTCCTGGTCAAGTGACTATTGCCTGACATGCTGCAGCTGGGAGTACTGCATATAGTAAAGGCCTATCACCCCCAGGTAGTGACAGTAACCCTTTGTGTCAGCTGAGGCACGGGAATGTGCTGTGCAACTTTCATGCTCTAGCTTGGCATGCATGAAAAGGAACAAAACTATGATAAGAAAACATACAAATAAATATGTGCCTGTGAAAAACAAGAGGGAGAAGAACTGCCATTTGCCAATATTATACTCCTCCTGGCAAAAGAACTTAGGGTGATGACAGCTGGTGCCGTTTCTCTTGAAGGAGACTGAAAGTCTCAGCCTTAGGATCCACAGGAACATTGGAAAGGTGACAGTTAAGACCAGAGGAAAGGATTGGTTAAAGGCAGACATTTTTATATAATGATATTTGTTTGTGAAGTTTTTTTTCTGAATTAATTGGGTAATTTGGATTATTAGACTGTTAAAACATTAATCGAACTAACATTAAGTTCTGGGCTCCATACTATGTTGTGTTCCCTTTTGCCATTAAGGAGATTTTGGGTGTAACAACGAGGACAAGAAAGAGACAATGCCATCAATAGCTTCCTAATGAAGAATTGTTAAACAGAGTAGGCTCTTCTCATGGAAGAAGAATGAGCAAGGGAGAATAGAGTGGAAATGTACAAAGCAAGGAATGGTACTGGAAGTGAAGACCCATTATATCTTCCCTTTCTTAATACTGGGAAAAGAAGTCATCAGATTAAAAATGTAGGTGTCAGTTTAAAAAGAAACAGTCATGTACTTAGGTAGTGAGATATATTGCCACATGACACTATGGATGCTCAAATTTCACATAGTTTCAAGAACAGAAAAACTTAGGAAAGAAAAACTCTCCAGGGTTTTAAATAGAAATATACTATTTCTTCCACAGGAAGTCCAGAGCTACAAATTGTTGAGACTGGAAGTGTATTCTGGGGAATTCTGACGCTGCATTTTCAGTTTGAGTACTCCTCCTTAGACTTCTGCTGAAAAGCTCATACACTTTGACATGTTTGATCTGACAGTTCTCAGTGAATCTATAAAATGATATAACTCAGCATAATAATACCACGTAACTTGTGTTTTTTTCTCTTTCTATATATTTGAGAGTAAGGAAATCCTGCATACACTCGAAATAGTTGTAATATTGTAATACTGAGTACAAAGGAATGGCTTATTATTTTGTTTGTATAGGCTAATCTCACCTCTTAATTTAGATCTGAATGCATTTTAATGATGTTTCCAAAAATAACAGAATCAGTTTTTCCTTAGAGAATTTGTATTAATTAAAAGGCTTCATATATAAAATGAATGCATATATAATGCACTGCTCTCTTTACTGCTGGTAAATATACGTGTGTAATCCAGAAGACATGAGAAGGCTTAACAATAGATCAGATTTTGGGCTTACTTTTACTAAATTTGCAGTATTTCTGCAAAGTTCTGAGTGAGGAATTGGCATTACCATATTTACTAAAATAGTTCTCAATAACTAAGGACACTTTTGGGATAGCACCATGATCACCCTAATGTTGCACAGAAATAATATTAAGTTTAAATATAAATTTGATGTAGTTAATTTTTTTACTCAGAAGATTTAAATCAGCAGAAGAATAGTCAGGATTCATAATAATGTTTCAGATATGAAATTTAATAAAAAAAAGAAATATTTTCTTCCCTTATTCCCAACACCCATCAGAAATGATTCAGAATTTCAGATGGGGTTATCTAATCCAATATGCCATGTGTGGGAAGGGAGAAGGTATGTGATCATCAGCTGCCTTTTATAAAATTATGGAAATTAATACTATCAGAAAACATATGGGACTATTAACATACCAGTTTGGGTTTAATTGCAAGGAAAACATCGTAACAAATCTATGTAGGAAGTGTAAGTTTCAAGACTGTTAACTCTACTTATGAGAAAGACTGTCTCAAAGGGCCTACTGTTTACATGATATAACTAATTTCAGCTGTTACATCTAGAAGATAAGGATGCCTTTACAGAGATGTTATGGCCCATCTTATGGGGCAGTTTGTTTGGACATCTTTAGCTGAGTGCAAAGATACTCTACAGGTAGGATGTATATAATTTAAAACTATAAAGTGATTCTTTATTAGTTAGTAAACAAAAAAGTTAGCTGGGATTTAATGAGATATTAGGCTAAGCATTAGTGTGGTCACCATTCCTTATAATACACCTGAAGAGTCTGTGCTGTCCAGGAAAGTATCAGTCAGGAGGGGCAGGAACTGTTCGGGTCCTGCTGATTTACCAGGTCCCACCTGCTCTATCATCAGTAGTAACACTGATGGTTTGACTATATGATCCTATAATTACTGTTTATGCTGAGTAGCTTGTTTTCCTTTGCAATTTTATCTCTTTCCATGTTGACAATTCCTCTCTCAGATCATTGATACACTAGGAACCACACTTCTGTCTGCAATTTTTACCTTCCTAATGTTTTTTTACTGACTTACCGGCAGTTTTTCTCAGCAGTCCAAACCAGAGCTATGCAGCTGTGTCATATCACAGCTGTCCTTGTAGGCAGTTACACCCTTGAGATGGCCGATGGCTTACAGCAAGGGTTAGAGAGAAGGGGTTACAGAGAAAATAACTGAAAGAAATGCTCTGTTGGAGCAATGGGGAATATATTCTGAGAAAGCTTGCTTCTTTTTTCTTTTTTTTTTCTTTTTTCCTTTTTCCTTTTTCCTTTTTCCTTTTTCCTTTTTCCTTTTTCCTTTTTCCTTTTCTTTTCTTTTTCCTTTTCTTTTTCCTTTTCTTTTTCCTTTTCTTTTTCCTTTTCTTTTTCCTTTTCTTGAAATATTAATATAAAACTTTTCATATTTATACATATAGAGAGACAATTCTCAGGGTAATAGTACTAAGAAAAATGATACATTTTAAGATGTAAACATAGTGTGATTGTTCTAGAACATAAACACCATATTCACCTCCTCAACTTAACTAATGCTTTTAAATTAAAGGTTAACTGTCCTATAATTTCTATGAAGTCTCTTTAAAACATTAAATAGCTGTCATTGATGGATGTATTTCCCCACTTAAATAATTCTATGAACAGAACCATCTGCCCTTACCTATGCATCTAGAAGTCAGACATGCTGAAGAACTAATCATATCATGCTCCAGTTATACCCAATAAAGAGAACCAAGTACCTATATGGCATAGTTATCTGACCTCTCTCAGATACTTTAAGATGAGAAAAATAATTCTCGTGACAAGTTATATCTCCATTGACTATAAAGAGATGTGTGGGTGACTAACTCAGATGAAAGAGTTTAAATTTTTATCTCTACTTTAGATGAATTGAATCCAAAACTATTTCCTCCTGGCTATGACTAAATTACACAGCAAATTCTTGTCCAAATTCAGACTGAAACAGTATACAGCTTCCTTTTGCTCAGTGCAGTCATGTTTTCTTCGTATGAAAAGGAAGAATGCCAAAGCAGAGGATGTATGAAACTAGGTTTCATCCTGACCTGTATTCAGGTCATGGTCAGAGCATTTATTTATCAGAAGTGTGTGAAGTACTCGTGGGTCTTACAATTTCTATAGAGCCTCTGCTGACTGGAGAGACAGAGGCTTAGATACCTTGGTTAGAAGCTAAAATGGGTTGGAATGAATCTGAGCCTTATTTGCTTCACTTAGGAAGCAGTGTAAACTAAACATTTTTAATAGGGGTAACATGCTCACATCCAATGTGTAATGCTCCTTAACTAATTCACTGTATAAAGTAATTCAGAAAGCTTTCTAAATGTCCCTGTGCAGAGAAAGCCAGATCACATAATAGATCTGGGTCTGAAAACAAACTTGTCCTGCTGATACTGCACAAAAAAGGAATAAAGTCTCCACACCTCTCATCTATGTCGGCTATGCTGTGTCCATCAGAAAATAAAATAAATAGATAAACAAATTTAATAGCATGTTTATTTTAGTTTCTTTCATGTAAAAGAATACTCAACACTGGTAATAATAGAAATAGTTCTTCATATTCTTTTTGCAGATACATTCAAGTCATTGTTTTTTCTAGGAATAGTATTTTTTTAGACTTTTGCAGGTAAATACATATTAAATATTATTTTAGACACTGCAGCACAGAGGTAGGAATATTCTAACACTGATGATATTTTTTATATCTGACTAGTACATGTCAAAAGTAGGTCCACTGAAATCAATGCACATCAATCATTGATAAATGAAAGAAAACTCTAATCCATGTCTGAATTCTCCAAATATGTTGGAATAGAAAATTTTGCTTCTGTAATTCCATTATAATTTTATTGCAATAATTTTACAAAATTATTCTTTTTAAATATATTACTAAAACATAATGAAAGAATATTTTATTTTATTTTATATTTTTCTTATTCAGGAACTTAAATCTATACCTGTCACAGGAATATAAAGTCAGAGAGCTCCACTGTGCGTGGTCAGTAAATAAGACAGCAAAATTTCAAGCCAAAAGTAATAAATTTCAATGCAAAATTAATTGGTTATATTTTGCTAATTTATTTCCTGATATTAAAATAATTGCACTGCATTAGTCAGTGCTGTAACTTCAGTGATATTTTGTGTTTCAGAACACATGAATTTAGCTGTGTCTTGATGTATAACATGGAGGTATCAGCACAGAGAAGCGAGATGTAATCTCCCAAAGAGTACTGCTTGTATCCTGTGATGTGTTACGTGTCTGCATCTTTTCTCCATGACCATCATGACTACTTCAGCATTACATAAGCACACTTAAATGAAATTGCTTGCTGGTAATATTGAACTGTTCATTTTTTCTAATTTGGGGTATCAAATAGCTTAAGCAAATTACTAAAATATGTCTATTACTTCACATCTTTGTTACTATCTAGTTATCAAAAAATCTGGTCTGCAGCATTTTGGATGGACAAAGGTATGGGTGAAGGTATATTTAGACCTGATTAGTTAAAATTTTCTGACAATACTTTCTCATCCTGAAATGCTAAACGTAAAAGGATGCGTTGATTCATTCTCAATTTTTCTTTCAGACCCATGATCTCTCAGCTCCCTGGACTTCTCTCCCCTGTTTTTGCCTCCTCCTATATTTGGAGAACTGTCTACAGATGTTTTCATTCTCCTGTAACACCCTTGTTACACAGATTTCATTGATGTTGTAAGCCAAATAAAGTAGACAGCCCTGATGGACAGCTAACTTTAAAAATTGTTAAAAAACAGGTAGAAAGAGTAATTCCTTTATCTATCTATCTATCTATCAATCTGTCTGTCTATCTATCTATCTATCTGATTGATTTTTTTTTTAACTTCTTTCCAAAATATAAGAATTATTTTATGGGAAGAAAATTTAAATTTCCATGCTACTCTATGCTATAAAATGAATTTTGAAGTAATAAAGATCTTGTATGAACAGCTTTTTTAGGAAGAAAGAAGAGGGAATATTCCAACTCAAGAAGATTGCTGAAAGGCAGGAACAAGTAGGGATCTTTTTAAAGGGTTTCATTTAGAATGAAGAATGTAATGAACTGCTCCAGCTTGCTTAATAATTCACAAACGTTTCATGAGAAAAAGAGACCCAGAAGAGAAAGAAACTGATTAGGATGTTTGTAAATAAATATATAATCATAATTATAGTACTGATTTTCAAAGCAAAAAATATGGCTTTAAGAAACATTTCTGAAGGGATGTTTCTAGGAGTCTATAGTCTAGTCTCTAGATATTTATTTATTTTAAAATTAACTGAGGCAAAAATTTGAGATTTTGAAATGTATAAGAAACAAAAAATATACAAAAATATCGATTTTAACATGCTTGATCTTTCTGGCATTACAGAAACTGAAATTACAATTTGTCTAAATGATCTAAAATGGTATTAGGGGGAGACAGTTTGTGATTTTTTTTTTAAGCATTTGGCTAAAATTTTCCTATTTAGTACCTTGCCTCTTGGGAACTGCAATTTAGAAGCCTCATGTTCAGAGCTGATTAAATTGAAATTGATGGGCAATGAAGGAAATGAAATTCCCTAGGGATCTGTGTCCACAGATCATGAAAGCCCTAGCCATTATTTAAAAGGAAAATTCTATGTGAAAATTTTTAAATGAGTGCAACAAAAGGCAATATTATAATCTGAACTAAAATATCCTTAAATAAATTTTTCAGTTTGCTTTTGTTGATAAGGTTTTTAAGAAACAATACTGACATTTGTCTAAGACATCATTCCTATGAAAAATTGCAATAAATTGTGTATAAAAATGTGAAACTTCATTTAAAAATAACTGAATTAAACAGAAAATGAAAAAATATTTTTTAGGTTTTATTAATGTTATGTTTCCTCCTTTAAATGTTGGTCAAATAATTTAAATAAATAAATAAATAAAAGGAGAAAGGTAATTGACTAGCAAAACCGTATGATTATAATGAACAAAACTGAACAAAAATGGCATCATTTAATATTGTTTTTCAAGGCTTCAGCTGTATAGTAGTATTGAAATTAGCTCAGTAGGATATTTCAATCTAAAGCCTATCAAACGTGTTTGTTCTTGGACACACATTTGGTCTAATTTGACTTTTTCTTCAAATCAATAACATTCTGTTATAAAACAGTTATTCTGAGGCAATGGTTAGGCATAGGGCATGAATCTTGAAAGTGATGGATCATTGAACCTTTACAGTTTAATAACATATCAGAAGAAGATTCATAGACCTTTGTGAACTTATGCAAGTCCTTAGTGTATCTCGCTGATTTGCATCTCTCAGAAGATTATGGTTATTACTAGACCTTGTAACATACTTTTCCTCTGCAAACAGCAAGTGAGGGTGAAAGAGGAGCCTGAAGCTGCTTGAAACTGTTTTAATGAGTGATGCCTCCTTGAACTGACTTTCAGAAAACACATTAATTGCAGAAAGGTCTCATAATAATTATAGTATCTTGAAACATGTACGTTATCTTGGCTATAAAATGGGGCCTACACAATCAAATTATTACAGGCACAATATTAAACTGCCTCCTTTTTGTGGTTTGCTCCCACTATTAGCATGTTCTCATTAGCCAAGTTAAAGTATTTAATTTCTACAGATTTTATGGTAGATGGGGTTTGTATTGTACTTTAGGGGCTACAGGACTAATAACACATCTCTTCAAAACATTCAGTGAAGCATCAGTGCTTTAGGTACCCCATGCATGCATTTCTGCATTTTGAGAATATCCTTAAATCAAACAGACCTCTAAAGATGTAATAAGGTTTCAGGGCTTCCCATCCCAGAAAATAAAACTTATGTAGTAGTAGATATGTTCTTCATTCTTTTTTTTTTTCCCTTTTTCCTTTTTGTTTTGTCCTCAAAAGAAAGGCATAAAATTGTGTGTTAACTGATAGACTGGCATAAGTGGGTGATATGTGTAGTCTGTAGTAGCATAGAACTGTCATGAGCTTCCTGAGCAAAAAACTCATGTTGAGTTGAGGACTCCTCATGATAATGTCCAGGATAACATAACAGAGATTTATGGCCAGGTCAGACCACTACTGTAAATTTATCCTGGTTATTTCCATGTGGGAACCAGACAGGTTGAAAAGACATTTTTTTGTCCCAAAATACCTGCCATACATAAAAAGCACTTTAAAATATTTTTTGCTCCCCAGAAGGTAGTAGTGAAAGCAGAACAAGTTTTTAGCTAAGTAAAAATGTGGAACAATTCAGCCAATTTTACCATCAACTGCAATTTATTCCATTGTTCCTCTGTGCTTTTTCTCCTAGGATAGCTGCTTATGCTACATTGAATTCTACTCTTTTCCAGCTGTACATGACTTATGCTCAATCGTTCTGCCTCTATCAGAGCATTTAAAAGGTCCAGAAGATATTGAAGATAGCTTTTTCCTTCAAGTTAGGTCTCAAAAATCAGGTTCTTTTCTGTAACCACAAATAAACTTTGCTGATAAAAATCTCTTCTACTATGGCAAATAGTTGCAAAACTACACTAATAAGAAATTTTCATATATTCTTTGATGTCATAATTTCTTTAAAGGCTTATTTAATGCAAAATTTCAGAAAAAAAAAACAATTACCTTTTAAATCAGTTCTAAATTACAATGTAACAATATTTGAAAAAAAATTCTGTATGGATGACTTTGTAATTTGTTTAATCTATCAATTCTGAGTGAATTTTGATTTACAGACTTGTAAAAAAAGTGAATCTGCTAAAAATGGTTAATGTTATGCCTGATGTGATCTACTATTTATTACCATATCTGCCTAACCGAAGTTATTTCTTTTCAGTTCTCTTACAAACTCCTGAATAAAATGGCCATCTGTTTTTACTACTAAAATATAATACATACCTTTAAAGACATTATTTCTGCTGAGTTCGTTTTGGATATGACAGAACTAAGAAAAAAATATTTCAGTTCAATTGTAAGTATTGTGTTCAGCCGACATTTTTTCCAAACTGAGAAACCCATTACTACTATTAGAGCTCCTTTCACTTCTCTTCAGCTACAGGTTCTAACAACTGTTGTTCATATATGAGGCTCACAGTATATCACCCCTATAACTCCAGTAGTATCAGGGATCTTTGCATCAAAATTTGACATACATACCATTGATTTAATCATATTCCTATTTCAATGAGCTGCCAAACTTTTCCTCCAGACTACTTTCTGAAACTATCATAAAACCCAAATGTATATGGTACAACTTATCAAGCTCTTGTCAGCCGGTTTGGTTTTTCTCAAGTTGAAAACTTATGGATGAAGATCAGGGGAGAAACCGACATGTATAACCTCATAGTAGGCAACTTCTCTTATTATGTGGTCAAGAAGGGAAAGTAGAATAAGCCATCTTCAGACAACTGGAAGAAATCTCATGATCACAGTCCCTGGTTACCATGGGGAACTTTCTGTTGGAAGGGTGGTACTGCTGGCTACAAGCAATCCAGGAGATTTTTTGAATGTGTTCAAGAGGAATGTCTTGAAATAGGTGACCAATTACTGGGAGAAGCTCTCTGCTGGACCTGCTGCTTAATGTTAAGGAAGAATTGGCCAAAGCTGTGAAGGTGATGGCAGCCTTGGCTACAACAAACAAGAGACTGTGAAGTTTAAAGTCTTCAGAGAATGGAGAAAGATGAGGAGCAGTACCACACCCCAGAACAGGGAAGCAGAGTCTGTTTGTTTCTGAGTTCTGTTTCGAAGGGTGAAGTTACCCAGAGAGATAGTTAATAAGTAAAATATCCCAAAGTACAAGAATAATCCATTCTGATATGCAGAAAGTTAAGCGTGAGTAGCAGGAAGCCATTAATGCTGAACAACAAAATCCCCACTGAGCAAAAAATAAAGTACACAAAAGCTGAAGCAGGGATGGGGTACCCAGCAGGAGTATAGGCATGTTGCCCAAGTTTGCAGGAATGGATTTAGGAAATTCTATTCAACAGCAGAGACAAAGTGTTGTGAACTGGCTGCAACCCCCATTCTCCATCTCCCCTGCACCACTTGGGGAGTGGAGATAGAACAGTCAGGAATGAAAGAGGGAAGTTGAGATGGGATGAAGGGGAGGGGGAGATATTTTTAGGTTTTGTCTTTGTTTCTCACCATCCTACTCTATTTTTAATTGACAATAAATTAAATTATTTATTATCTCCAAGTCTAGTCTGTTTTACTCGTGCAAGTAATTGGTAACTGATCTCCCTGTCTTTATATCTGCCACATGCTTTTTCATATTATTTTCTCCCCCTGTCCTGTTGAGAAGGGACAGTGAGGAAGTGGCTGGGTGGGGTCTGGCAGCCAGCCAAAGTGAAGCCATCACAGAAACATCTAAAGATGCTGAGGGAGCT
>NW_008825617.1:208354-208852 GCF_000699105.1 Pygoscelis adeliae
TGGGGGGTATTTAAAAGACGGGTAGATGAGGCGCTTAGGGACATGGTTTAGTGGGCATGGTGGTGTTGGGTTGAAGGTTGGACTCGATGATCTTACAGGTCTCTTCCAACCTTAATGATTCTATGATTCTATGACCTGAAAGTCAAACATAGCATCCATTTTCAAGGACGTAAAATAGTTTGGAAAGTAACATGCTGATTCACATAACCCCAGCTTGTAGGAAGGCTATGGAGAAAAAACTCCTGAAGATCATTTTCAAGCACATAAAGAACCAGAAGGTGGTTATCAGCATGGATTTACCAAGCATAAATTATGCCTGACTAGCTGGATAGCTTTCTGTGGTGAAATTATTTGCTTGGTGGATGTCCTGGTTTTGGCTGGGATAGAGTTAATTTCCTTCCTAGTAGCTGGTACAGTGCTGTGTTTTGGATTTAGGATGAGAATAATGTTGATAACACACCAATGTTTTAGTTGTTGCTAAGTAGTGCTTACACTCGT
>NW_008825617.1:209410-212226 GCF_000699105.1 Pygoscelis adeliae
TAGCAACAACTAAAACATCAGTGTGTTATCAACATTGTTCTCATCCTAAATCCAAAACACAGCACTGTACCAGCTACTAGGAAGAAAATTAACTCTATCCCTGCCGAAACCAGGACAGCATCCGTTGGTGGGTGGTGAACAATTGCATTGTGCATCACTTGCTTTGTATATTTGATTATCATCTTCATCATCATCATCATCATCATCATCATCATCATCATCATTATCATTATTATTACTATTTTCCTTTATTTTATTTCAATTATTGAACTGTTCTTATCTCAACCCATGAGCTTTCTCACTTTTACTCTTCTGATTCTCTCCCCCACCCCACCGGGGCGGGGGGAGAGTGAGCGAGCAGCTGTGTGGTGCTCAGTTGCTGGCTGAGGTTAAATCACGACAGTGGATAAGGTGAGGTCGGTGATGTTGTTTGCCTTGACTTTAACAAGGCTTTTGACACTGTCTTCCATAGTATCCTTATAGCTAAACTGGTGTGGTATGGTTTGGACAGGTGGACTTTAAAGTGAGAGAATTGGATGTTAAGCTCTAAGTGTGGTAATCAGAGTACAAAGTCCAACTGGAGGCCAATAATTATTGATGTTCCTTAAAGGTATCTAAAACTCTTCTTGATACTGGGAATGATAATGTTTAAATTCTTTGAAAATGAAAAGTTTAAATGACACAGCAATAATACAGAAAATGATTCATTATAGTTACAAGCCAAAAGTTGTGCATTAGAGTTCAAGGAAATATTTTATTTAGTGCGCCTTACAATGCCAAATGAACTCATGTCTGAACTTACAGATAATCTAGAATCAGTTCATGCAAACTCTATTGTCTGGATTGCAGCTCCTAATGATCTGTAAAAGGAAAGTCGATTTACCCCTTGATAGAGATTGCTGTACCAAATGTAGCAAAAAGCTATGTGAAATGTGAAACATTTGCTGTTCAATGGGGAAAGATACTATTAGTGTGTCCAGTTTCTTTTTTGGGGCAAGGAAAATAGGTCTGTCTTCTTCTGTTAATTTTTAAATCACAGGCACACACAAAATAATTTGTAGTTTTGTTTTTCTGTTGTTTACTAATGCAAACATTATTTTTATATATGAACATATTATTATATATACAATTTCACAGCTGCTTTCAGCTGTATTTACCACATCTTAGATCAACAAACTATTTAAATTATGAAAAATTGTAGCTGCCATGGTTGGAATACTGTCAGGCTAAATAATTTTTTGAAGTTCCATTGATATTCCCACACACCTTGATTGGTCTGCCTTGTATTTGTAAATTTTCTTCACATCTGCTAAGCATGCTGTGATTCATAGCACTAGAGAGTCTTGAATTTTTCACTGAAGTTAATTAATGAAAAATATATCTCTTTTCACATTATCTGCACACAGATTTTAATTTTTATTTGTTGTTTGTTGTGAGGAAATCTTGTATTGGCCAGAGTTGTGAGGCAGATGTGCTCACAATATTTTCTTCCAGAGATCACCATAAAAGATACTGAAAGAATTTTGAATGTTTAAAGCTAAGTTTTGTTTGAATACAAGAAAGAAAAGCTAAGTTTTTAAAATAAATAAACTCAGAGTGAGAGGATAAAAGTAGAGATTGCTTGGAAAGAGTTTCCTCTCTAGCTCACCATGCCAGTCTTGGCAGGATAAGCCATTTTCTTCAGTCCTGTTCTCAGTCCAGTAATTCTTAATGACTTCCTGGGTTGTGGTAAACTCCACACAGTTCCTTTGGAGTGTGTAAAAAAAAAGTGGTTTCTTTCTTTTTATATAATTTTCCATTATTTCTGCATTTTGACTGTGGGTTACTGTCTCAATATTTCCCCCTTCATTACTGTCTCATTCCCTCCTTCCCCATCTTGAACTTCAGAAGCTTTTTCCAGCTCTGCACACTCATTTACTCTGAAGGAAGGTTCAATTTCCTTGTCCAGAGTGCAGCAGCCAAGGTAAGACTTCCTCTCTAACTTCCTCTCTGTTTCTGAGTCAAATTTTTATAGAATGCAACATATATTTCACAGTAAACTGTCAGCAAATAAAAAAAAAGCTTTACTATCTAATTAATCTGTAATTTCTGGAGTTTGGAATTTTTATTTGATATGCTTGTGGTGGGGTGGAAAATGTGTTTCTTCAGATAGCCAATGAGGTAATGACAGAGTCACTACTGTACTATTTAATGCAACAGCTCAAAAGATACATAAAATTACTGGTTAACAAGGGTGATCAGCCTACAATACCCGGAGATTTGATATAGTTGTCTATCAATGATGCTAGATATTCCAAGTTATTCCTTATCTCATTTACACTATGCCATCCAACACACTGAAGAATACTGAAGTCAGAGTCCCAGCCTGCTTTCTCCATGACACCTGAGCCGGAAATTTTATTTAATGGAGACAGTGACATATGGACTCCTTGACACAAAGGAGCAAACTTCCTCACCAGGCCAGGCAGTGTTGAGGACCAGTTTCTACTTGTGCCTGGGGCAGAGGTGTCTTTGAAATGATCTGTAGATTTTAACACCCCCCCCAAAAAAAAAAGAAAAAAAAAAAAAAAAAAAAAAAAAGGAAGTGTATGTGCCCTGAAATTAGGGCAGTGTAACATGTCTAAGATTCCTCATAGCTACAAGAAATGAGAAGTTGACTATGAAGCTGATAGCGAGCACAAATTACTGCTGTAGTCTTCATCATATACCTCCTGCAATATTGTTGACTGTGGAATACTGAAGATTGATTCAACTATTTAATTGCTCTTTGTGGTGGGTTGATGTTGGCTGGATGCCAGGTGCCCACCAAGCCACTC
>NW_008825617.1:212401-212863 GCF_000699105.1 Pygoscelis adeliae
GTGTTTTGGATTTAGGATGAGAACAGTGTTGATAACACACCAATGTTTTAGCTGTTGCTAGGTAGTGCTTACACTACTCAAGGACTTTTCAGTTTCCATGCTCTACCGACTGAGAAGGCTGGAGGGGCACAAGAAGCTGGGAGGGGGCACAGCCAAACTGGCCAAAGGGACATTCCATACCATGTGACGTCATGCTCAGTACATAAACTGGGGAAAGCTGGCCGGGGGGCCCGCTGCTCGGGGACTGGCTGGGCATCAGTCGGCGGGTGGTGAGCAATTGGACGCTGGGCATCGGTCGGCAGGTGGTGAGCAATTGTACTGTGCATCATTTGCTTTGTGTATTATCATTATTATTACATTATTATTATTATTTTATTTCAATTATTAAACTCTTTTATCTCAACCCACGAGTTTTCTCACTTTTACCCTTCCGATTCTCTCCCCCATCCCACCGGGGGGGGG
>NW_008825617.1:216595-217105 GCF_000699105.1 Pygoscelis adeliae
GGGGGGGGCCGCTGCTTGGGGACTGGCTGGGCATCAGTCGGCGGGTGGTGAGCAATTGTACTGTGCATCATTTGCTTTGTATATTATTACTATTATCATTTTATTTCAATTATTAAACTGTTTCTATCTCAACCCATGAGTTTTTCTCAGTTGTGCTTTTCCAATTCTCTCCCCCATCCCACCAGCTGGGGGCCGCAAGCGGCTGCATGGTGCTTATTGCCAACTGGGGTTAAACCACGACAGTCTTTTTTGGCGCCCAACGTTGGGCTCAAACCCACGACCCTGGGATTAAGAGTCCCATGCTCTACCGACTGAGCTAGCTGGGCAACACACCCTGTGGTCACTCCAACCCCAGCAACAGGCACTGCGGTCACTCAGACCCCGGCAACAGGCCCTGTGGCCACTCAGACCCCAGCGACAGGCACTGCGGCTAACTCCGACCCCAGCGACAGGCCCTGTGGCCACTCAGACCCCGGCGACAGGCCCTGTGGCCACTCAGACCCTGGCAAC
>NW_008825617.1:217115-220901 GCF_000699105.1 Pygoscelis adeliae
CCTGGTAACAGCCCCGGCGGCCACTCAGACCCTGGTGACAGGCCCTGTGGCTACTCAGACTCTGGCAACAGGCCCTGCGGCTACTGGTGTCAGAAGTGCGATGTGATATACCCACTCAATGCCATGTTGTGTTGTCACAGTGTGACAACAAAAGCCTCCTACCTCAGAAGGTGGGACTGCTGCCACAGGGACAATCAAGGTCATCCACCAGCCTGCAGCTCTGCAAAAGTGGCTTTAGGTGACTTCAGTTCTTTGTTTTTAATGGGTTTTAAATAGTAACAAATCTGTAATCTCACTATAATACTCTCTCTCCCCCCATCTCCTCTCTCCCTCCTTCCCCTCCCTCCTTTTCTCCCTTCCTCCCTTCCTTTTCCCTTTTCTCCCTCCCTCCTTCCCTCTCCTCCCCCCTTCCCTTTGTTCTAGCTCTCTGTCTTCCTTTTCTCTTTTGCTTACAAACAATAGTGAAAGCTATGGCTCATAGTTAGCTTATTTCAGTAGAACTGATTGCTGAGTCATATTACAACACTAGAGAGAAAATATTACAAGATTTATAGACCTTCACTGTGTTGAGCTCTGTACCTTAGTGAGTACTTGGTTGCCGCGAGAGCCCTGAAATATCATGTCTGCTTTGGGAACAGTTTAGGCAGTTTATATAACAAATATATAATGTCAACCTACTCTACATGAATAGAACTACTGCAAAATACCACTTCTATATGTTTAATCTCATGAATAAAATTTATATTTTTTAGCTCCTCTCCTCCTCTTTAAAAATAAATTATATTTGGGATATGTTTCCCATGTAATATACTGTCAAAAAATAAAACTTGCCAGCACAGTACATTGGAGGCAATCTTATTTTTTCTCAGCCCTCATTGCCATTTTTTACACCAATAGAAATGTTCCTGCAATGGCTTTTTTCTGACCTTCTGCTGAAATAAGGAAACAAGTCAGTGATAGACTATGATATCTGAATTCCTTTCCCTTTAAAATTGTCTTGGTTTAATGACTCTAACTTTAGAATATCCTCAACATTATTTTAATGATCTAATTCATTTGTCATAATGATATGACACAGCCCGTTTATAAGCTCTAGTTCTGCAACTAATTAATAAGTTTGTTTGTTAGGTGCTTTAAGTATGAACTGTTCTTATCAAGTACTGAGTATTTTTATTATTATTTGAAAAGATGCTGCTAATTTATGAGTATATCACTCCATGGCCATGAGTGAGTAGATATGTCTCTTTCCCAGTATGTCCCTGCTTTGACTTAAAACCTTATGCCACGGAAGTTGCACAGTGTTCATCAAATTATGCCCATTATTATCAAATTATTATGACTAGAGTACCTTCATATGCATGGAATAAGTGAAGAACCCAGGAACTGGTTCACCACAGCTAAAAATCTGAGTATAAAAGTAATGACTGTCTGAGGTACTAGACAATGCTTAGTCAAAGTTTTCATATCTGCTCTTTCAGACTGAGGGGCAAAACAAAAATGTTTTTTAGAGATTTTAATAATCAGAATGAAAAATTCCTCCTTCACATTTGGTTGAATATTCAGTGTTGCACACTTAACTAACTCTTAGATCCCCAGCTCTAGGAACTCACATTTCTGAAGTGCCCGAAGTATGATTCTGTACTACAGGGAAACCAACACATTTCTTTGGGCACTAATCTGCAAAAGGAAGTGGAGTACAGAGTGAGGATGGGGGCAGGGTGGAGAGGAATTCAACTACTCAGAATGTCTAGGCTGAAAATTAACATGTCAGGAAGCTTCAATGTGGAGGCGAAGAGAAGCTGATAAAACTGAAGCCTGTTATTTATATTCACCCACATGAGCGAAGGAAAGAGAAAACATTTGCCTCCTCCTGGGAGAGTCTTCAGTTTAAAAATAAAACAACCTTCCACCCCCATTCTAGAATAAAACAGGACACAGTGAATGAATGAAGATTCTACATTCAGTAGAGTGACTTAAGCAGTAGGCTGTCAAGTCATGTTTCATTTTGCTTGATTTTCTCTAGATCAATTCCTGACATAAAGCTCAAATTACTAGACAATGATGTTAGGAACACCATCTTCTCTAACTTTGTGTTGACAAATGCTCTCAGTGTGAGGTGTTCTTTTAAGATGTCTAGCAAATTAAGCCTTTCAAAAGATGTAGGAATGGGGACCCTCAGAATAAAATTCAACTTGCTTAACATCTTATGTGTAGGTTTTAGACATCTCACTTAAGCTAGTCAATGTAATAAATAAGAATTTCCAATGCATGATTCATGTGACTTATTTTGCCTTTTTTTTTTGTTTGTTTTTTTTGAGTAGACAACTAGCTTGGATGTTGGTATCTAACTTGTAGACTTCTAAAACTGGGTAAAATGAATTACATCCTCTTTCTAGTTCTCAACAGCTGTAGTTGGATATGGTTTAGTTGGTTAGCACCTGTGCTTCTGGACATGTGTACCTGTGGGACTACAGGCTATTGTTTACATAAGCTTTGTAGGGACATTAATTCTTAGACTGCTATTCTGAACACAGACACTAAGTTCTGCTTTGGTAATCTATGTGATTTTCTGTACTTCACTGATAGTTTCTTTGATTCATCTTCTGGAAATAAGCATGTAAACAAATTTTTTCCCTAAAAAAAAGCTATACTAAAAATATGATCACATCCTTGTATCCTAGCTACAATAAAATTGTGAGAAGAGAACTTAAAAATTATTGAGGAAACACTGGGAATAGAGCAATGTAAAAATATACTGTTTTCTGAAACGTCTGAGGATTCTGTTCCATTTTGAATAAAATAGGCCTATATTCATTGGGATATTTCTCCCCCCGAGCTGGGATCTCACTCTGGATCTATGTATATTTAATTACTGCATGCAAAATGGAAATTCTTGAGAGAAAACTCTGTCCCAGATTAGTCAAAAGTCTGGGGACTGCTACATCTTCCTGAAATGTAGAAATTGTGTACTGTAGTCACCTCAGCAGAGGTGGGATTTTTAACCTATT
Organism: Pygoscelis adeliae; assembly: GCF_000699105.1. Taxonomy (NCBI): domain Eukaryota; kingdom Metazoa; phylum Chordata; class Aves; order Sphenisciformes; family Spheniscidae; genus Pygoscelis; species Pygoscelis adeliae. The sequence goes on from NW_008825617.1 coordinate 220,124, forward strand.
TCTCCAGCATCTCATGGAATTGCTCCAGTCATTTGTAAAATAGAAGCACCACTTTCATGCCCTAGTTTTGTGTTCTCAAATAATTTGTTAAATGTGATTTAATAACATGATCTAATAATCTCTCTCAGGTATGGTAGACAGAGAGGAATGCTTATTTTGTAATATTATATGTTTATACTTCTGACTGAGGTGGTGAACTTTTTGACATTGTTACTACTTGTCCACTTCTGGAGATGCACAGACTACCTGTATTGACACTTCAGGAATTCTGTTAATTTTTATTGAGAAAAAAAAAAAATTAGCTGTTATTGACTCTTGCCTCCTCCAAAGTTAGACAGTCAATGAAAAGTAAAGTTTTGTGGGTTTGGTTTTTTTTTATAATTTCAGTATATTTTAAGGATAGTTCTTTCTCACTTTTTTTGTGGATTGTGTAATTACAGTGAATTGTAACCAATAACAGAAGGAATTACTTGGTAACAAGCAAGTTATTTCTCACCTACAAAAGTTTACACTGAGGTTTTAATTTCATTTAGGAGACAACCAGCTAACATTTTATGATATTGCTATAGAATCATAGAATCATAGAATCATAGAATCATTAAGGTTGGAAAAGACCTCTAAGATCATCGAGTCCAACCGTCAACCCAACACCACCATGCCCACTAAACCATGTCCCTAAGCACCACATCTACACGTCTTTTACATACTTCCAGGGATGGGGACTCCACCACTTCCCTGGGAAGCCTGTTCCAATGTTTAACCACTCTTTCAGTAAAGA
>NW_008825617.1:221405-224191 GCF_000699105.1 Pygoscelis adeliae
CCCCAAGCCTGTAGCACTGCATGGGGTTGTTGTGGCCAAAGTGCAGGACCCGGCACTTGGCCTTGTTGAATCTCATCGAGTTGGCCTGGGCCCATCGATCCAGCCTGTCCAGGTCCCTCTGCAGAGCCTTCCTACCCTTGAGCAGATCAACACTCCCACCCAACTTGGTGTCGTCTGCAAACTTACTTTGCAAGTCTGCAAACTTATAGAATCATAGAATAGCTTGGGTTGGAAGGGACCTTTAAAGGTCATCTAGTTCATCTAGTTGTCATCCTTTAAAGGGACGTTTAAAGGTCATCTAGTCCAACCCCCCTGACGTGGGCAGAGACATACTCAACTAAATCAGGTTGCTCAGAGCCCCGTCCAACCTGACCTTGAATGTTTCCAGGGATGGGGCATCCACCAGCTCTTTGGGCAACCTGTTCCAGTGTTTCACCACCCTCAGCGTAAAAAATGTCTTCCTTATATCTAGTCTAAATCTACCCCCCCTTTAGTTTAAAGCCATTCCCCCTTGTCCTGTCACAACAGGCCCTGCTAAAGGGCCTATATATTTGTGAATATTTTTTGGGGTGTTAATTTCAACCCAGATTACCAAAATAGTTTGATGCTTGTATTTGCCACTAGCAAACTCATAGATTGGTATCCCATTTGCAGATTATTCTGACAACAGTGACATTGAACTACAATGTAACACAGATTTCTGAGAACATTTTCTGTCATCTAAGTTATTGGATTCATCCATATGTGTGGTTCTCCAAATCCACAGCAGAATAATCATTAGAAATTAAGTCAATATATAGATGATACAGGTTAGAACAGCTGTCTCGCAAGTCTGAGTGACAAAACAGCCCAGTAGAATATTTTTTTTCATTCATAGGTCTCCCATCTTGTATTAAATAATTACCCAGTTCTTTAGATAATGGAATGAATGGGAGGAGACATTATTACAAACATAGTATGCTAGAACACTTATTTTGGGAGCTACTACTACTTTAGCAATGAAGACTAGGAAACAGATACTTCATTTCTATCTATAAATACATCAGATGTCAAATACAGGTTATGAATAAATTACAGGAGAATCTTTAACCCTTAATGTGGTGAGGGTACAATCATAGTCACAAGGTGAGGAAGCCTAGAAACTTTAAGACTATGATCCATAAATTTGTGAGAATCAATTTCTGAATTTGTGTAGTAGGAAAATAAATTAAGTAAATGGGAAAATATTTTGCAGTCTGTGCTCCTAAAAATACAAAGTTTCACTTCAGGATTGATGACCATGTAATGTTTAAGTAGTCTTTCCTTATTTAATGCAGTTGCTAGTTTGATAAATCATACTCCCTCGTATAAGAAGTACCAGAATCTGGCCTCAGAATAGATATTTCTTCTAAAATATGGAGATACGTATCTTTATTTAATTAAATATTTGATGCTTATCTGTTACTATTAAACTGTAATATTTAACCCAGCAACATGGGTTAAATATTCCAACTTTAGAAACAGTGTCTGCATAGGAGACTGAAATTATATTCTACACAACCTTATGTAGCTGGAAAATTATGTACTAGATAAACAGCAATATCCTTTAATGGGTCAAAGAAGAAAAGTTTATCTAGGTAGATGTTGTAGTTTAACCCAGCAGGTAGCTAAACACATAGCCGTTCTGCTCACTTCTCCCCCACAGTGGGGTAGGGGAGAGAATTGGGGAAAAATGTAAAATTAGTGGGTTGAGATAAAGACAGTTTAATAGGACAGAAAAGGAAGGGAAAATAATAATAATAATGATAAAAAAATATCCAAAACAAGTGATGCACAATGCAATTACTCACCACCTGCTGACCGATGCTCAGCCAGTTCCTGAGCAGTGGTCACCCCTCCCGCAGCTAACTCCCCCCAGTTTATATACTGAGCATAGTATATATCTATATATATACAGATATATCTAGATATATCTATCTCTCGCTTCGAGAGACCAGGCAGGGTAGACAGCTGTTGAATTTCTTCCGTCTCCAAGGCAGCTATACCAAAAGCCCACCGGTACCCTTTTGGGTCCTTGAAATCCCCTCTCCTGAGGTAGTCTATGCCAAGGATGCACGGAGCACCTGGGCCAGTCACAATGGGATGCTTCTGCCACTCATTCCCAGTTAGACTCACTTCAGCTTCCAATACAGTTAGCTGTTGGGATCCCCCTGTCACCCCAGAAATACAGATGGGTTCTGCCCCTATATAGCTTGATGGCATTAGGGTACACTGTGCACCGGTGTCTACTAGAGCCTTATACTTCTGTGGGTCTGATGTGCCAGGCCACCGAATCCACACAGTCCAGTAAACTCGGTTGTCCCTTTCCTCCCCCTGGCTGGAGGCAGGGCCCCTCTAATACTCATCACAGTACTCATTTCTCACTTCTTGTACATACGAGTCAGAAGTTTCTTCATTAACATCAGGAGTAAAATCAGCCATTCTACTCTGTCTGGGGAACGGCCCGCTGGAAACTGGAGCAGCAATTTTCCTGGAAGAACCTCTTTCTGTGATTGTTTTCCCTTGCAATTCACGTACCCGTGCCCCTAGGGCTGCAGTAGGTTTTCCATCCCACTTCCTCATGTCCTCTCCGTGGTCACGCAGGTAAAACCATAGAGTGCCCCGTGGTGTGTACCCTTTATATTCTCTCTCCTGGGCAAAAGAACGCTGACTCCTAATAGCTGAGATACTGGCCCGTACAGGTGAGGAGTAGGACCTATCCTCTACAAGTGGCTGGATCTCCCGGGACAGTTTCTCCACAGCCAAGA
>NW_008825617.1:225490-266042 GCF_000699105.1 Pygoscelis adeliae
GAAAAGTGACTCCCGAGGTATGGAGATGACGGCAGTGCTGAGTACAAATACAGAAGTACAAATACAAAAATTAGTCTCACCACCAAAAATTTTATCACATCATAAACCAGTAGTGTTACACAGTGCAGCAAAATGATATCCTTGATCCAGCTCCCAGAGGTGATAGACAGCACAACAGGGAACACGTACGGCAGGTAAGGTTTTACATAACACAACTTTGAGAGCAAGCACAACAACTTTGAGTGTAAAGTAACCAACATTGTGACCAGCTACTGTTGAACCAATATGATGAATGCTTATAACAAATTTGCCTTAACACACTCTGGTCAGATCTATTGTTATCTCAACCCTTCGTGCCCCACATTGTGCTCCAGAAGGACTGTTGTTGTTTAACCCGGCAGGCAGCTAAACACCACACAGCCGTTCACTCACTCCCCTCCCCCACAGTGGGATGAGGGAGAGAATCGGAAAAAAAAAGTAAAATTCGCAAGTTAAGATAAAAACAGTTTAATAGGACAGAAAAGGAAGGGAAAATAATAATAATAACAACAATAAAAGAATATATGAAGTAAGTGATGCACAATGCAATTGCTCACCACCCACCAACTGATGCCCAGCCAGTTCCGGAGCAGCAGTCACCCCTCCCGCGGCTAACTCCCCCCAGTTTGTGTACTGAGCATGATGTCACATGGTATGGAGTAGCCCTTTGGCCAGTTTGTGTCAGCTGTCCTGGCTGTGCCCCCTCCCAGCTTCTCGCTGGCAGAGCATGGGAAGCTGAAAAGTCCTTGACTAGTGTAAGCACTACTTAACAACAACTAAAACATCGGTGTGTTATCTACATTATTCTCATCCTAAATCCAAAACACAGCACTGTACTAGCTACTAGGAAGAAAATTAACTCTATCCCTGCTGAAACCAGGACAGTAGATTACACCTTATCTTTTTTTTTTTAATTCCTTGAATTCTGATCAATGCACAATTTACATTAATTCCTAACTGAACCAGCAGGATTAACCTGAAATAACACCACAAAACTAAATGCAAATTTACATCTTAACTTGTGAAATATGAAACAGAGGTTACCTTTCATATTATAGCTAGAATGCAAAAGACAAGACTTCTAGTCATAGGATAAGAAATATCACTCTGCACCCATGACACCTACACATCCTAGGAAGTTCCAAAGTAATAACAGATTCCTGGTTCTGCAGCTAAGATCTATGCAGGAAAATTAATAAGAAAATGCCTTCATTTCATCATGATGGCATTTGGGAGTTTTAGAACCCTCTAGTCCATTAGTCAGTTTTGTTAATGACTGTGTTCATCGTTTTAATCATGTGAAACACATTGACTGAGCTTCATTTAGTTCAAAGTGCCTTTCAGAAGCCTGAACAGAATCCGAGTGGTGTGAAACTTTACCTTTTCTCACTGCAACGTATATTTAGCTAACTTCATTTGTGATTTATATGAAGACACAATACATCCATAGTTTGTAAGAAAAAAACCTGCCCATTTTAAAGTATTAAAAATTGAAATTTGGGTGCTTAACATGTTTCTAAATTGTCTGTTTTACTCATGAGTATTTCTAACCTATCTTCCTAGTGATGATTATGGAAAAAGTATTGATACCTGCAATTTTGCATTATTCTTGCACAAATAGTGTATTTACAAAATTATTTCGGCTCCATGAACAACTTTTTTTGCCTGCAAATCAAGAATTTCCAATATCAGATCTCAACAACAGTCGTGGAGGAGTGTTTTTTTTTAATTTCAGAATGTCTGCTTTATAATCAACCAAATGAACAGGTTTTGAACCATTGTCAGCATGAATTTGAATAAGTTATGAGGATATCAAATCCTTGTACAAAACGCAGAAGTGTTTCTACTGAACATACGATATTGTTAATATATCATATCTCCCTTTGTTCATTATGACAACACACTGTGATATATTATGACAAGTTTAAACCCTGTATATGGAAACAAAATAAAAAAATAGTACCTAGTATAAGCAGAGTTATGGCATCTAACTTAAAAAAAATTATGATTCTGAAAAGCATTGTTTCTGCCTAACACTGGAAATATTTAAGCTGTGTACCTTCAAGAACTCCTTCATTGCCTGAGATTTTTGCATTTGTAAATGTCAACAATCTTTTAAGAGTTTAGCCAAAATTCAGTGCTGTCTGGATTTAAGAAATAATAAATTCTTCTGCTTTGTTTTTGGAGATGTTACATTCATAATGCATTCAGAACAGGTCTGACACATACTAATGATACTGGACTCCCTCATTAACCAGTAATCAGTGATATTTCCTTTTTTCTTTGAACAAAGAAAAAAAAACAACTATCGTATTTTCTACAAAATGCTTCTAGAACTTACCCCAAAACCAGAAGATCAGGAATCAATTCTTATTTTACTCTGGGAGTGTTCAAAACTAACACCTCTCAGAAGTGCCCTACCTGCCAAGTAAAGTAAGTTTTTTTGAGATGTATGAAAGTTCCCATTGTTCCAACATTTCCGTCATGGGTAAAACAAACAAACAGGAAAGAATTAAAGAGGTTGTGGGGAGAGAAACAAAGTCCCAAATGGTTGCAGAATTTTTCCATAATTTTTTTTGTTTAATCTGAAAAAATTAAGTTGTTTGTTTTTTTTTTCTCACATGCATGCTGTATTTTTAAAGTCATTCTGAATACATATATTTTCAATATAGTAGTATCATAAGTAAATTATATTGGTGAGTTTTGGTTAAAAAGATTCTAAGAATAGTTTTATAGCTGTAGGAGTTATGATATCTTTTGAACATTAAATTCTCAGTATACAAATTAAATACAGTAAAATTTAAGTGAGTGTTTTAAGTGTTCTGTATTTGTGATAGGTGCAGAATTTCAATAGTCTCTGAAACACAGAAGTACAAGGTCCATCTGATCCTCTTCATTATACTTGTCTGAATTCTTGAAAATTAACCCATGCTGATAACAGAAAGAATATTTTTTTTAACCAAACATAAAATAGTTTTGGGTAAAACTGAACCAGAAGACGACTATAATTATTCTAATGTATTTTCAGTAAGAATATTTGGCTTCATGTGATATCATTCCTTAAGGTGAAAAATAGTTGTTTAACAATGTTATTACAATAACAAACAATAATGAGTTAGCTTTTTTGCTAAAACTTCATGAACTTTTTATTCGAATAGGCTCCTGTGTAGCTACTAGATGAATTTTAGACATTTAAGACCTGCAAATGGGAAAATTCCCATGTATTTTATGTTGGTGAGGATTTTCTTCTTTTAAAGAGCTTCTTCAGTCATTAACTACTTGGAAATGACCTACTTTGTGTTCATTGACTAACTAGTCCAGTTTCAATTCAGTCCACATTTAGGTAAATTACTTCAGAGAGAGAGCTGGGTCAAGCTGTTGTGGTTTTTTTCTGTGTTTGATGTGATTATTCTGGTGCTTTCACAGAAATACATAAAAACTGAAAATCTTTCTCTCCTACTAGGAAATTTATAATAGTAATTGTAAAATAATTTCTCATATAAAATAATCAGCATCTTCTCATTCAAACCAGCCTGTCTCTGAATTCTGAGGCCATTTTACAATGAACACTTCATCACAGGTTATTTTCTTAAATCGTGATTTATCATCTTGTCTCCACTTTTGTATATCAGAGCATTATCCAGCTTCTAAAGAGCACGTCAAATTATACATCTGCACACCAATGCATACATCTTTGGTGTTTGCTCATATCTTCTACAGACATGCACATTTTTAATGTCTTACTGAATGTAAAACCTACTGATCCTTCTGGTAGGTACCAGAAGTTGGATTTATTTTGGCTAACCTAAGACATGAGAAATGTAGGTATTTACATGTTGTGGTTTAACCCCAGCCCCAGCTCGCTCCCCGGCCCCCCGCCCCGCAGTGAGATGGAGGAGAGAATTGGGAAAAAAAAAAAACAGTAAAATTTGTGGGTTGAGATAAAAACAGTTTAATAGGACAGAAAAGGAAGGGAAAATAATAATAACGATAAAAGAATATACAAAATAAGTGATGCACAATGCAATTGCTCACCACCCACTGACCGATGCCCAGCCAGTTCCCGAGCAGCGGACCCCCAGCCTGCTTTTTCCCCTAATTTATATACTGAGGTTGACATCATATGGTATGGAATATCCCTTTGGTCAGTTGGGGTCAGCTGTCCCAGCTGTGTCCCCTCCCAACTTCTTGTGCACCCCCAGCCTACTCACTGGTGGGGTGGTGTGAGAAACAGGAAAAGGCCTTGAATCTGTGTAAGCACTGCTCAGCAACAACTAAGACGTCGGTGTGTTATCAACATTATTCTCATCCTAAATGCAAACACAGCACTGTACCGGCTACTAGAAAGAAAATTAACACTATCCCAGCTGAAACCAGGACATCACATTTTAGCTAAAACATAAATTATGTTGGGATTCAGTTGCATGATCATAGATCTATGAAGCCTTCTCTAGAAGTCATAGGATGTCACAGATAGACTCCAACTGCTGTTTTAAAAGTCAATGGTTCTCCCACCAATTCCACTTCATGTGTCCCAACCACATGTAGATACTTCAGAAATCTTAGGTCATATAAGGCACTGTAAACCTACATTTATGCAACCGAATATCACATACACAATCTCTTTTTAGTCAGTGAGATTCATGTAGGCTATTTTTCATTCTAGGTCTACCCTGGAATGAGAAGATTCATATCACAGAAATGTGATACACTACACTAGACACAGCTAACCTGCTCTAGAGGCAGTTAGTCTTAGTGTAAATGTGAGCATGACACTTGTCTTCAGGTCAGAATTCAGGGACCTTGTAACTCTCACTCACTGGGTTACTTTCATTTAGATATCTCTTCCCATACTACAAGAAAGTCATAGACAACTTAGAATCACACAATGATCGCTTGTTAGATAATTCGTACAGAAGACGTCTAGGATCAGGATGTTACAAGGTTAAGCACTAGCTAACCACCTTGAATCTCTTGGGCAGCTAGTCATCAACCATGAGCAGAAACATTACTTTCCCTTTATGCTTGAATATGCTAATCTTCAGTGTTGTTGAGATGACATTTTCTGGTTCTCTACTTTTTTCTAAGGATTTTGTATCTTTTCTTGTCCATATTTTCTCTCTTGAATTCTTGACCTGCAAACTATTACCATCCCAATAATGTGTTTAAACTTTTCAGATGCTGCATGGCCTGAACTTTCTCACAGATCACCAACAATTTCCTAAGCAAAACTGAACTAAAGTCATACAGTGGTGGTAAACTGAAACACTCCAGCCTGTGAAACTATTTAGTTTAGTTCCAAATAGTTTTAGATACCTCCTACTATGCATACAGATGTCCACAGCATGGCTGAACTTCCAAGACATAGAGATTCAACTTCCTCATGTAAAACTTTAAAACAGTCCCACAATATTACAGTTTGATTACTTAAATGCACATGCATATGAATAATTCCTTTCTATTGTCTATCAGATGGTTCAGTAATCAGAAATAATAGATAAGATTCACCTGTTATATACCAAAGCTACACATTTTTAAAATAATTCATATATAAATGTTGTTCACATGTTATTTGTGTCATAAACTTCTGAAGTTCTTTTTCATAGAATGTGTTGTGGTAAAGTTAGCTAATTAAATCCACTTCTTATATAGCAGTACTATTTCCAAAGATCTTTTATCTGTTTGTTCTGTTTACTGTGAAGTAAACTTCTGAACTAATAAAGGTGTTAAGAACCACAAAGAAACAATGTGGTTCACACATTGAACTTATGAAGATGAAAGGTGCTATAGATAATCTTCAGAAAAAGCCTGTATAGCATTACACATAATGTCCTATTATTATTACATCATTGTCTCTATAACTGGTAAGTGAAATTCAGAAGAAGAAATATTAGTTTTTCTAAGGAGGTGGAAATCATAGTATCATTCTACAATGTAATTTTGTCTGATTTCTAATTCTGAATATATTCTAATATTTTAGCTCTTCAGCCCTGACCGACACAAACCCCACCCCAGAAAGTATTTTCAGTACTTGATATAGTATATCTTCAAGGAACCAGCAGTAATTTATTGGAATGCCAGTACTTCTATGAATGCTAGAATGGCCCACTACAGAATGTACAGAAGCTACAAAAGAAAGTAAGAGAGACAATTACATGAGGGAATATTGCACCACATCTAATACTTCTTTGGTTTTTTTTCTGTGAAGTTACTGGGTTAATTTTCCAAGCAGATGCTTTTATTGCAAGGAAGGGCAGCAAGCTCTGGCCTTTACCAATTACAAGCCCTCCAAAATGAATTCACAGAGTGTTTTATAGGAAATTATAGTCATGAACTTCGGTTAATTTTCAAGGGAATGTTCTCCTTGAACACTGTTGAAAAGCATTTTTCATCCAAGGTATAGAATAAGCAAAGGATGACAAGCTCAATCAATCTCTCATTGTCTAAGAGACAAAGTCTAAGGCACTTCCCTAAGGAATCTGATTTTAGTTCACAGTGATAAAAAAAGAGAGATTTGGGTCCAGATGGTCTCTCTTGCTCTTATTGGACTTGATTAATTAATGAATTGTTGTTTAGCCAGAAGTTAATCCATAAAACACACAAAATATGAGATTTAAGAAGTTCTTTCAGGCACTCCACTCCCTTCCCCACCATCACCAGGTTGATTTAGGTTTCTGTGTTTAGACTTGCGATATAGGTGCGGATGTTTCAGTCTTCAAAGATATCTACAAGTATGTTATGATGTGTGGCTTGTATTGTCATCATAAGCAGATTGTTGTGGTTCAAAAGCTGCCTACAACCTATATCACAGAAGCTGCTGGACTGCCACAGCAGTGATAAATACAGATGAATTTTCTGCTTTGAGAAAAATCAAGCAGTAGTCTAGATGATTAAAGTCATACGGGGAGACATGACACAAGGACTTTTCTAGTTCCAGTCAAAATTTACAGATGTGTGTAATTGTAACTTTAACTTAAGTGGTTAAATCTACCTAAGAGTGTCCATAAATACTCCTCTATGCCATTTTTTATAGGGTACTATTCAGTAGTCTGTTTCCTGTGAACCACTGTCTAAGTATGCAGATGTTCACACTTTAACATTTAGAGAATTGAAGCAGCGTTTGCAGCAATCAGAACTATTCTACTGAAGCTGAGATTTAGTTTTTAGGCAGTGTATTGCTAAATTGATTAAAATCTGTTCATTGGATCTATTTCTACGTCATCTCTTTTAAGGAAAAATCAGGTTGTTCCCATTTGTATCCTTGTGGTCTCTGAATACGGCAAATTAAATTCAGTGTAAAGCAACAGAGATGACCTTATCTTTATGCAAACTTTATGTCTCTGTAATTCTCATGGCTAGTGTAGACAATGTATCTTTTTAAAGAAGTTAGAACTTTCTAAGGGACATAACTGGGTTGCAGGGAAAAATAACAACAACAGGAAAACAGCAGTCTGTTCCCCAATCCTGTGTGGTCAACATGCAATATGCCAGAAATGTGTATTTGGAAAGGTAATGATACTAGCTTTAAGTAATCTGAAATTATTTGATGCATGATTATCAAATGCAACATTAAAATAGAAAAAAAGATATTTTAAAAGTGTTATGAGGAAAAGAGATGGGGAGAACATTCACCGTTTCTTCTTTGTGCCTTGAAATTCTGTAGATTTTCTTGCTTGTATTTTTTCACTCAGTGTTCTGTCTCTCTGAGCATTCCCTATTTGTGTCTTCTTCAGAGTCTATCCAAAGTACTTGTCTGACTCTTGACCCACAGGTATGTTCATGTCTGTCTGTTCTCCTGTTGAAATTACTGACTGTTTTTCTAACGCTATTCATATCAGCGTTACTTGAATGAAACTGAAAATTGGCAAAAGAAGACTGCTAGAGAGGAGAAGAAGGGAAACAGGGGGAGAAAATGTTATCTGAAAGGACTGAACACACAAGCAATCTTTCACAAAGATTTAAGAATCATTGTCTTTAGTTTCTACAGTAGTAATTTAAGTTTTTTGTTTCTAGAGGAGTATGTTTTTAGCCAGAATTATTTCTTGACAGCACTATGGTGTTTTATTAAGTAATATGTGCTTCTACCAGTTTATTGTGTCTGTCCTTCATCAGCTATAACAGCAGGCACTCACGGATTTTACCCTAAATTAAAAAAAAAAAAAACCAAACAAACCACAAAAACCCAAGCACCTAAAAGGCGTTAAATAACAAATATTTTCTTTCTCCTATTTTACAGGTATTTGCCTGAAAGAAAGGTTATGATGCTAGATTTAACCCTAAAGGAAGGACACTCTTCAACATGTGAGTGGTCTTTTGTTTCTTTTTTTTTTAAGTCTCTTGTGGGTTTATATATTAATCTGGAAATAAAGGCTTTCTTCCTGTAAGTAAGACAAACAATGACATTCAAACTTGCCTTCAAATACAGTGTGTAACATTAAGTAGGAAACAATAGTAAAGACATTATGAATATTTATCATATGCAAGTGTAGTGTTTAGTTGATGAAGACTGCTCTTATTCAGTCTAGTGTTATACACTCCATCCAACCCCCAGCCAACATTTTTCAAAAAAGTTGGTATCTTTGTTACATAATTGCCCATTGTATTACACCTGCTGTTAAAAGTCTCACTTTTTTTGGCAGTGTTCCCAGGAATCTTGTGTATAACTATTTCATTTATTTGATTTATTGCAAAAGATGACAGAGAATTTCTGTTTTCAAAACTCAACAATATGCTAGTTGGTATATGTCCATTAATAAAGAAATACTTGTGATCATCTGAAAGGTATGTCAGATAGATATTCATGCAACAACATGGAAGCTATTTTGTTGTTTATTTCTGATAAGAGCACTCTATCTTGAGATATTTTAATTTTTTTTTTACATACCTCCAAAAATAAAGGGATACAGCTACTCACGTAAAACTACACTCATCTTTAACACCCAGAAAAAAAATTCAAAATACAGTTTATGCCATCAGTAATCAAAAAACTCTGCAAGCCAAATGGTGTTAACATATATCTAATAAGAGGAATAAGTTGTTTGCAATCATTTCAGTTATGAAGAATTCAATTATCAAGTGTCAATCATATTTTATTTATAGATAGGAACTAGATAAATCAACAAGCTGCTAGCTAGCTAGCTAAAGGTGTTATTTTCATCTCTACTACCATTTGTATCTAAATCTTTATATTTGCAAGTGCTTTATAAATACTGAAACCAAATCACATTTTGTGACACATATCTACCTACAAGAACTAAGCTAATGTTCATAGAAGAATGTGTGATTGTGTTTGAATAAGGCTTTTATCAATCTAGTTGATGAAATGGGTTTTATTACATATATTTCCACGGCAAGGAGACAAAAACATAATTTTATAACTCTTTTGAGAATACAGTTCTACAGGCAGCTCTGTGTATGGAATTCCATTCTGAGGACCGCACAACAGGTACACAGTGTGGTTAATAGGGCATTTATCTGACTTTTGTATAAACCTTCTTTAGCCAACAAATACTGAATGGGTAACTTAGCGATTCGGTTGCCAACATGTAACTGAATGCATGATACCTGTCTAGTGGCATTTAGAATATCTCAACAAATCTGGAACAGCTACCCTGGCAGATGATCACACAGGATCTGAGAGAGATACATGTACTTCTGAAGAAGCAACTGGAGGCCAAGGGGGATTACTGTAGGGCAACTCAGCTTCTGCTAGACACCTACGTTTAGGTGACTGAATCTCCCCTTCATTTTTTTTATTTTTTTTATTTTTTTTAATATTTGTAACATATTCCACATTTCCACACTTTAGGAAAAGGTCTCTTCTTGAGTTAGGATAACTACCTCAGTAAGAGTTCCAGTAATTGTTCAGTAACAGCTTCACAGTTATTTTAGATTGTCATAGTTGCTTTATCACCTCATCATTTATGTAAACCAAGCAAGTGGAGAAAAAGTGACTGACTACTCAAATGGAATTTGAATGGAATATTGAAGGTGTCTATTTTTGGTAATGAATTTCTTGTAATTCCATACGCAGAGTCATGGTGTGAGTTGCTTTGTAGTTCAAAACTATTTACGGCAACACAGAAGACAGCAAGAGGGTTCTGACATAAATTTTTATCTGCTTAGGTGCATATTTCTGCATCTGTTCTCTTGTGTGGACAGACTATTTGTTTCTGTATGTAAATGTTCTCAGTGACTTGACAACTTCTCTAGAGAACTATATATCATTCACATTCAGGGCACAACATCTTTAGAGTCAGACTGAAGAATGGAATAGAAACCAGAACTCAAAAGAGGTAACTGGGAGAGGTTCAGGAAGGGATAGGCAGGAGGCAGGCAGGTAATAAGCAAGTTTTGGAAGAATGACATGAAAAAAAGTTCAATACAAAGGGAGGTGGGAAATGGAAATCAGATGGTGCTAGTTTAGCAAGTAGTCTGGGACATACCTTTTGGAAGGAAACAGCAATTGGGATGTCTGATTAGGAATGATAAATTGGAAAATAGAGATAAAACTTCAGTAGAAAGTGCAGACGGATAAACTGAGAAGAAAAACAGAAACAAAAGGCATGGAAGGGGGTTGTAATGACAAGGACTAAAGCAGGAGCAAGCTTGTGAGTTGGTTTGGAACTGTCATCAGTTATTTTGTTCAAAAAGCAGAGGTCTTTGAGGTGAATCTAAAGACTTGGCCTTGCTGACAAATCATGTGGGTATCAGCATGACTCAAATTCCTGTGCAAAATTATTTCTCCAGGTCTAGCATTATGTATACATTTCTTTACAAGTAGCAGCTTTTCATAGATTGTATAGAGAGTGATCAACTAATATAAACTCAATGATGTATAGGTTGTATATGATTTATTCTCCAGATGCCTTATTAAAGTAATAAAAATATCTCCCTGCAAAGACTCCCAGTCCTGGTGAGACCAGTACTTTCTCATACAGGTGTTACAATGTTAAATTATCCTAATTTATAGGAAAGGTGATTTTGTGTTTTTTTTTTGGTTGGTTAGGGTTTTTAGTTTTTTAGTTTGTTTGTTTGATTGGTTTGGTTCCCCCCCAGTAATATATACTGTACAAATAGTGGCAAGAGGGGCAGAACCATAATAACTTAAAACTTCATGTAACATTTCCAGGGTATAAAGGTACATGTTAGAAAAATGTGTATTTTTATGTGAACAGGTCATAATATCATACATCCAAACCAACATCACATTGGCTACATTTCTTATTTGTTATTCTACTTCAGATTCCCATTTTCTCAGGTGTTTGTGTTCTTTGATGACTTTGCTGTTTGACAATTAAACAAATAATGAACTGCTATGATTAACATATCCAAAACAGAAAAGGAAACAACAAAATACTTCCTTTAATCTTGCCTCTTGAGTGGAAATAGCCTTTACCTCTAAAGGGTACCGGTTACTCAACCTTTTCACACTGCTGTAGCAGATGCTCTGTAAGTGGCTACCTCAGTCTGAGAGGCCCAACACTTCCTCTTCAAGTGTGACAGTGCAACTAACTTACGCTGATAACTGAAAATCAGGAAAGACTTGGAAAGCTGTCACTCTCTGCCTACTTTCCAAGACTTCCTAACTCTGAATGAACAAATAAATGAATGGATGTAGGTATTCTTCTTCACCTAAAAATTTCCAGCATATTTAACTTCAGTTGTTCAAAGATATGCCCTATATTGTTTGGAAGAATCCCCTATAACATCAGCTGAAAGAGGGATATTTAGACTTAGATTCTGCAGATACTCAGATGTTCCCAATTTTTTCCACTTACTTTATGCAGAATTCAGGTAATTATGTTGGTCAGGCTTAAATGGAAACTTGAAAGTTAGGACAATTCATGCCTATATCACTTGGATTCTAAACTGGCTACTTTGCTTTGCTTTTCTTCTTATTTAGCCCTTTGTCAGATCCAGTCCATCATCACATATTGAGATCTTGTTTAGCGTTTAAATCTTAAGGACATCCTAAGTGTTGTTTTGGATGTTTCTGATTACCAGCAGGCTTCAGGATTCTTTTCTGAATCACTTAAAATAAACTCTCTAAGTCTTTTATAGAGCTTACTTTTTTTTTTTTTTCCTTCTTTCTCAGTGATAAGGATTGTTATCTTCTTTGTAACCCCATAATCATTTGGGAACTACAACTACAACCCATAAAGGGTCAGAATTTGAGCAGGAGTTTTAGGGGCATATGTTTACACTTTAAAATAGCGTACCCTATTATTTTTATGCCATTCCAGGAATTAAACAAGAATTCACTAACTTTTCCTTGACGGACTGTTAGAGATACATCACAGATGGGAAAGTTTTGGAAAATTTCTTATCTAAGTCCCATAAAAATCAGTTAGAGTATTATAGTGATTTTGATTGATGTAGGATACAGCCAACCACATTACAGCTAAAGCTGTACCTATTATTATTTGTCCACAATTTCAAATTTTAAAGTAGATTCCAAGATTTCTTAAAACTGTGTTTGTCTGAAAGAACAATGTTGCCATATTTTGCTGTCTTTCAGATTAGTCACAAAATTTCCAGTAATTTAATGTCAATATTTTTATGATTTGTTATGCAAGACACATTCTTCAAAGTATGAGCAATGAGTATGTTAGATCATTTAGTGTTTTTTCATGTACAGCCTTATGAATTACTCTCATTAGTTATTAGTGATTACTGTAAGTTTTACTACATTTCAGAAAAAGATAGGCAAATGTGACAATTAAAGATTACAGGATATGTTACAATACTTATGAGCAAATATGTTCAGTACACTGTACTAATTGGCTTAATAGTGAGTGAGATCACTGGATTGAATTCATATGTCTTCAGTATCCCTTGAGGATGTTTGGACAAGGCATAGATATAGATATTCAAGTTAGAAAGCAAACATAATGATCGATATTTGTAAAACTGAAAAACTATCTTTTTTATTCCTTAGGTTTCTGAAACACATCTTTACATTAAAATAAAAGAATTTTTTCATTACTGTCTTACATTTAGTGCTGTCTCACTATAAATTGAACTGTATTTGAGAAACTGTTCATATCTCAAAAGTGATGCTAGTCAAGACACAATGTTTTAATGAAAATCTATGTTGGTATATTTTCAAAAGATCCACTATAAAATCTTGTCAGGCTGCTGGCTAGGTGTAACAAGTGGCATGGGAGCAAACATACTCTTTTCTGTTTTAAAGGAACAAAAGGCTGCCAGTTTTTATTTAGGCTTTCCATACCTTCAATTTCACCTATTCCAATCCTTTATCAAGCTACTATTTATATTATTCCTGCTACTATGTTTCCTAGTGCTTTATAAGGTAGCAGGGGTATAGAAGGGGACAATTCCAGAAACAGTTATTCAAGTTTTACTGAAAAGTTAAATTCTCATGGATGTCCATAATTGAGAGTCTTTTCTTCCTGACAGCAGAGCCATCAGATGACAGAAAGTAATGAATATATCATCTTCTAAGTTGTGGTTATTCTGTATGTCAACTAATTTTTTACTGCCCTGAAGACTTGTCTGGTTTCCTTGCATACTAGTTCACCCTGTTGATGCTGAAATTGTGGGAGAGGAAAAGAAAATAAGTGCATAAATAAAAGGGAAATAAGATTTTGTCTCCAAACACCAATACAAGGAAATGGAATGAGATAATCAAGAGCAAATTGCATTTGCTAAAATATTGCTGCGGAGATGAGTTCAGAGCCAATTGTTTAACTCATTTCCCAGAATACTTTGATTGAATTATTTGATCAGCCAGTTGCAAATGTGAAAAAAACAATGTTACTTTGGGTCTTGGCAGACTATGAGGGCTTTTTCATTCTTGGGGTGCACATTCAAATTAAAAAGGAGGAAAAAGTATTGTGTTTTGTTTGAATGTATTGCTGTTTTGATAGTGTTATTTTAAGACAGGAAAAATAAGTTAGTTTTTATAGTATATTTTGAGATACAACAGTAGCTTCCCTCTCTCCCCAGACTTCTATCCCAGCAGGGCAGCATGAGAACTAAGACATAAACAACCACCTTTTTCACTGTTTGAGCAAACAGCTTTGGTGGAGACTCCTCCATCTCCATGCATACCTTCTAATAATAGCCTGATGGTTAAGAAATTCTATAAAGAGATAAAAATAAATTTTAATCTTTCACTGAGCTCACATTTCCTTTCTGTGTGTTCAGTGGGTGAGATGATGTGTAGTAGGAAACCAGTGCCTTCTTAGCTAGTTCCTTTCATTACAAATTTTGAAAGATAATAGCAACCTGTGCCCCGTTGTTTCAGATTAAATATGTAATTTTCTTGATTTGGTTCCAGTTAGGTTTCCCAAATAAAAATCTCTGAATACCTCAACACAGGCACTTCCTTCAGTATGTCTTGCTCAAATTGTAACTCAGCTTAGTGGCTTTGTGAGATTCTCTGCTAATTTACTAAATCATTCCCATAACTGTATAAGGTGAATACATATAGAAAAAGGACAAGAGACAAAATACCTAAATAACACAGTGTTTACTGTATTAAAAGCTCCTTTAGATTTAACCTTGGATACTGTTATTTAGCAAGTTCTAGACTTGTCTGAAAAACTTTTGGAGATGCTGCTAGCAAAGATTTAGGTACGTAGTGAATTAGTGACACATGAATAAGAGTTTTTAAAATCTCAATTTTAAGTGTAAGGATTTTAAATAGAAACTAAAACAGAAATCCTGGCAGAGATCCAGCCCTCAGCCTTTTTTTTTTTTTTATACTGATTCTCTTCATGTGTTATTATCATAATGTATAATTATGTCTGCTAAATACCCATTTGGGGTACAATGATGAACTATTCATTTTGGAGAAATTTGAAGTTACACTTCTATATGAAGGGCATTTTTTTTTCTTATTTGATTTATTGGCTGTTTGAATTAATATGTTACTTGTATGTGAGTACTTAGTGCTACTATGTGGTCATCATTATGTTTGAAAGTTTAATTAGTTTTAGAACACCTAATTTTTTTAAATTGACTTTTTCTTATTTGCACATAAATGTAGTTAACCTTACTGAATGAAGAAAATGAAGCTAATTATTACCTCATTTTTCCATTTTGATCTGGACTCCGGTTATGAATGATTTGTGATTACAAAAAATGCATATGAATTAGCAGCAATGATCAGTATTCACTATTTATTTAAGTACTATTTCTTCTTTCTTTTTTTTTTTTTAATTTTGTGAAACTTTTATACTCTCCAGAATAAATACAAATATGGCCCATGTTAACCACAGGTCTGACTTTGCATGGCCCTGATGAAATACATTTCTCTGATCTCATGCAGTCTTTGTCCTCACTTTGTAGCAGAATTGCTCTAGTGTTTTCAGTGTGACACTATGCCCTGAGTGGCAGTTCTCCCTCTGCCATTCATGGTTCTCACTTTAAATATACCTTTTCTGTTCTTGGTCCTCCTCTTCCCCTTGGAGAAATGACACTTATAACAAATTAACAAGCTGTCTCTATAAGGAAAAGATTCATTTTTACAGAACAAAAAGCATCTATTAAAGGAAAAATATATATTAAAATAAAATACAGTGCACAGATATCAATCTAGTTTATGTCAGGTTTCTGCTGGAGGTTCTCAATGTGTCCATAACTGACCTTTAACGGTCTAATACAGTATAGTTTCTTTAACATCCTCACCCTTTCCCACACAGAAAAGCACCTTTAAATTCTCATTTTCCTTTTGAAATTCAGTTTCTCAGTCCTTTTAAATGCAGTATGTAGATCTTGCATGTCCTCCATTGCCTTGTATACTGGATCTTGCCGGGATGGAAACTTTTTTTCAATAACAGCCCATATGGTGCTGTGCTTTGCATCTGTGGCTAAAACAGAGTTGGTAGCACACCAGTGCTTTGGCTATTGCTAAACAGTGCATGCACAGCGCCAAGGCTTTCCCACCCCCTTCCCCTTTCCCCAGTGAGTGGGCTGGGAATAAATTGGGAGGGACATAGCTGAGACAACTGACCCCAACTGACCAAAGTGATATTCCATACCATATGACATCATGCTTAGCAATAAAAGCTCCAGGAAAGGAGGAGGAAGGCAGGACGTTCATGGTTATGATGTTTGTCTTCCCAAGCAACCATTACAAGTGTTGAGGTTCTGCTTTCCAGGAATTGGCTAAACCTCTGCCTTCCAGTGAGACATAGTGAATGAATCCCTTGTTTTTCTTTGTTTGCACATGCAGCTTTTGATTTCTCTATTTAACTGTCATTATCTCAATCTACAAGCTTTCTCTCCTTCCTTCTATTTTCTCCCTGTCCAGAGAGAGAGGGGAATGAGCAAGAGGCTAGGTAGGTGTTTAGCTGTTGGCCAGGGTCAACTCATCACACCTTGTGACTTTTCATCAATGTTTCAGAGTATGTTGATCTGGTACCAGTGGTGCTGGCTTTTTGTTTTGTTTTGGTTTTCTTTCCCACAGGCTTTTGTCAAGCTAAATTTTGTTAATTTATAATTTAAGTCTTACATCAAAAACAAAACCAGCTTTAGTCTACTGCCCAGATCACATATTTAGTTCACAAAATTATTGCATATCTATGTTCTCAAGTCATGGCATAATATCTTTACATCTATTAGAAGTTGTTTAAACAAATATGCATTTGAGAGATATGAATATTAATGTATCCTGAATTTTGAATGAGCAAAACCTTGTATCTGAATTTTTTTTTTAAATCATTTATACAAGTCAGAACTAAACAACAAAATACAGTTCAATTGGTTTACCCTTATTTTTACAAGGTAATTTATGTGATGGTACCACAACTTTGACAAGCATTTTGGCAAGAACTGAAACTTTCACACCCTTACAAACTTTCCTGTCAGCATGCTTAGGTTTCAGAGCATCTCACATTGCCAAGCATTAGTTCATAAATACATACTAATTGAGGATGTTTAATATAGATTAGATGAGTAAAGTGATGTTCATCTACCAAGGTGCTGTCTAAAACTTACGCACATAACATAAGCTATTTATCTAGATGTCCTCTACAGTCAATGGAAAGGGGCATCTTGCAAAAGGTAACATTTACTCTAAACATAAATGACAAAGAGAGGAGGGTTGAATCACTTCCTACAGGTGGTTCTGTAAGTAATTGAATGACTGGTATGCACTACCAGTATAACTTCTATATAGCTACATATAGGTAAGATTAATCCCACTCTTAATTACACCTTATTTCCTCATTACATACATTAAAGATTAATACTGAAAATGTTTGACTTAACAAATCAAAGTATCTTTCCAGATATATATTTCCACAACGTTTTCTCAAAATTATGTTTTTCATAAACACTTTTGCTAATAAATCTGACTGTTGTCCCGAATATTTAAGGATATTATACAAACAAGTGGTGCATCTGTACTCAAAGTGAAATATTATGCATAATGCATAATTAAATGCAAGGTATCTCAATGTTTAAGAAAGGCAATATACTTATATAAATAGGGAGATTATGTAGAATTACTGTAAAGAAATTGAAAAAAATATTTGGACTATAAACTTTCACATCTCTGGTGATGAACCAATTACAAATCCTCTGGATTTAGGAATAAACTTTCCCAAATTTAGCTTTTTATTCCTTCTTTTTTTTCTTTCCTGTTACATTATGCCATCTTTGCTCCCTGCATATTATCTTGTATCTTCCTCTGTAACACCCACCATAGGTAACCAATGCTCAAAGATAATGATGTGGTTTTCCTTTGTCTGTTTATTTTTTCCCATGCATTGGGACACACGCTGACCAAAGACGCATGTTGTTAAAAAGTTCTCATGGATGTCGTGTATCATTTACAAAAAAAGTAACTGCATAACTGCATTCAATGATTAATAAATCATATTAAAATTCCATTGATAAGTTTTAATCTGGTAATAGTTTGCATTTTACTTGCATTTTATTGATTATTATCATTTTATTGGTTAGTATTATTTTATTTATTATTGATTTTTTTTTGAACAAGTCCGTTATCAGAATTGAACTCTGCCGCCTAGTTTTGATTGCCCAGATACATCAAATACTGTCATTCCCCAAGGAACGTCCACAGTTTTTAAAGCTAACAGAGTATTACAGAGAAATTGGTCTTTCAGTCTCAATAGGAGAAGTACAAAGACTAGAAAATTTAGAATATATTTAGCTTTTTCCTCACTAAGCTACATTCATATTTTTTGAAGCATCATTTCTAGAGAAACTAAGACCTGTAAAGTATGTATTATCTTGTGCAGTATTCAAAATGTATTTCTTCACATTCACGCGAAGTACTTTGCAAAAACTTTATACACTAATCAAGCATGAGGATTCACAAGTAGAGGCTCTTTTGCTTATGCTGTGTCCCACTGGTAGGAATTATAACCAGACACAGGGATCCTTCTGGGGGATTAAAAAGAAAAGTGCAAAATTAGGACTTAATGTGAGTAAAACAAAGTCATGTACTTGTCAGGGTCATTTTGTTACAACTTGCATCAGGCATTATCGAAACCTTCAGTCCAGTCAGTGTGTGTCAAGCAAAGTTTCAAGTTGATAAAAATATGTCCAGTTTCCAATGAGAAAAACATTTATGGATTGCAGGGTAATGTATGCAGTTCACAAATATTTACACATTATATTTAAAATTCATTTTTACTTATATTTTTGTCTATAACACTAGCTATCCAAAAATAAACTGAAAGGAAATATAAAATAAGTAACACATTGATGAAAAAGAATTCAAAAAATACTCTCTGCAATACAATATGACTGTTAAATTGTCATTAAGAAAAATTATATCATTGTTAGAATGGCCAAAATACCTTAGCACTTAGCAGATGTTATTCAAGTGGTTTTAGTGAAAGTAGCTTTGTCCAGATTTATTAATGAAACTGATATAAAAAGCATGTTATTGATGGTTTCCATTGCAAAGATTCAGCTATTACTTGGGCTTCACCTGTTAGTTATCGTCCCTGGCTTTAGTTAATAAGCAGTAAATGTAGACTATGCTATCCCTTGTCATCTTCCCCTACCATCTTCCCCGGATGAGTTGTCTTCCCCCAGATGAG
This sequence comes from Pygoscelis adeliae, assembly GCF_000699105.1. Lineage (NCBI taxonomy): Eukaryota > Metazoa > Chordata > Aves > Sphenisciformes > Spheniscidae > Pygoscelis > Pygoscelis adeliae. The sequence continues at coordinate 244,576 of NW_008825617.1, forward strand.
TAGGTAGCTCGTCTTTTATTGCTCCAGCAATGTCTACTAAAGGTTGAGACCAAGAAATGTCTAACTGGTGTTCAACACTGCTGTCAGAGAAGCCACTGAGAAAAAGCAACAATACAGCAATGTAGTGAAAGAAAGAGAGGAAGGCAGGACACCTGCCTGATTTCTCATGCAGTAGGATCTGTTTGCCAAGGATGGATCATCTCACCAGTGTAATACATATGAAAGGAGCAACATGCTGTGCTCTGAAGGTAGATTACCAACTGCTGCTTCTCTACAGGACAACAAGTTACTGAGTTTCCATCCTTGATGGTGCTGTAGTTTAGTTCTTTGAGTTTTCACTGGTATTGTACTCAAAACATTTGGCTTTTTTTCATAGCATTCTGAATAAGTCTAACAGAAACTGTACATGAGGTCATACTCTGTCTTTATGAGGGAAGTGTTAGAGGCCATTGGAGGGTGGAGAGTTCTCACTCTCAAGATGGAAATGGATTGTTTTCTGAGGCTTGCAGAAATTTCCAAACTCTTCTTTCAAAGGAATGATCATTTTTAAATTTGGAAAATATCAAACACATAACTTTTTCTGTATCCTTATCAGTGAAGATCCCACAAAAAGCCAAAATGCATGCAATCAGGAATGCATTCCAATGTCTGTCTCAAGTTATAGAGAACACAGTCCCTATTATGTGCCTCTATCCAGGAGGATTAATTTGGAGATAAATGAATATTGATGATACTAATGGACTTCAGAATGAACGAAAGTTAATTCAGCTTCAGGTGTGCAACCTATGTCATGCAGTATGCAGATAATGTCCTGATTAGGAACTGCAGAAGCTGTCCTTAAACCAATGGTTTACCTGGACACCTACCATTTTTTGCCACTGCTATCACAAAAATAAATCAGAATATGCAAACAGAAGCTTTCAGATATTTGGGACTCCCTTTCCAAATTTTCAGTCACACTGAGTTTTATAGTAGACAGGAGTTTTTTCATATATTGCACAAAATGTTAATAGAAGGTGTTACCTCTCCTAACAAACTGTCTTACATAGTACCTGAAGCTAGTGATCCAAAAAGATGGCATACTCCCTTTCTAGATCTAGTTCTTATACCAATGAAGTCACTGTGAGCTGTATTCTGCATTTCCTTGACTAACATACTATTAACATGCTAAACATACTCTCACTTTTTTCCTCACCCCTCACTGCCTGCACAGCGTTTTTACCCTTTTCCTAACTGCCTTTTCCCCAATGCACCACCATCTTGGCTGAGGGGCTCATCTGTGCCCTGCAGTGGGTCTGTTGGATGATGTGAGGTCCGTCCATGTTGATAATGAGCTTCTTGTGTTAGAGACTGTATGTAATTTTACAGAACAGATTATTCCATTGTAAGCCAAGTTTCCATCATACTAGTTGGAAAACTGTTTATTAGGGCTCTGCTGTTTTCCAAGTTTATTTCACCTGGATTGGTGTCAGAATTCTCACCAAATATTACATTCCCTTTGTTATCCTTTTTAGGCTGCAGTAAACCATACTTTTTACCTTATAAATAATTATAGTAATGCACAGACATTAAAAAAGCAATATTGTAATAATTGTCATTTGACATTTTTACAACTTAATCCCCAAACATGAATAAAACATTAGAATACGTTATAAAAATAAACACACCACTTCCCAGACATTTTGAATGGGGAGACAACAGTTAAAATAGCAACCTGGATATCTTGTACAATTATGATTGAAGCTGCTTAATGTTGAAAATTACTTTGAAATGTTCCATTTTCAGACATTTATTTTGAAAATGCTGAAGTTCAGTTTAGATAGGCATACATAAAAATGAAGCACCTCTGAAGTTATAATTTACTGTGCACTTTAATTTCTGAAATCAGCAGGCATTCAATTTAGACTTGTGCACATATCCTCACAGAATTTAATGACTTTAAATATCGAGAAGAAAGTAGATAAATATTATTGTACAGTTATTTTATATGATATTTTGAATGTATAAAGCCATAACCTGGACAGCCAAATATCAACATGAAACTTTTTTTTTTTTAATCTAAAAACAATGCCACAAATGTGTATGTAGAAAATCACTTACGAAATATATCTGGCCAAGAAACCAGAACAAATATAGGATAGATGAATTCAGGAAAATGAAAGAAGAAGAAAAAAGGAAATACTATCTTTTGTTAATGAATTAGATTTCATTTACACTAATAAAAAAGATGAGTAGTGAAAATAGATGCATATACTTTATAACAGATTATTTTAACCAGTTTTTGTTTGTTCTATTCTTTTAACAGATGAATATATAAATCTTCTCACTGGAGACACTGAAAAACATCTAAAATGCAGGTAATTAATCCTTGTATACATGGTAATTTTTTTTTAATGTTACATCAGTCAATAAAACCATATTTATATAATCCCAAGGCAGATTAATTCTTTTTGCTACAAGAAAAAAATTAAAAGGGTTAATTCATATACTTTAAAACACTGTTTTACAGCATATTTTAACTTCCATGATGAAAGGTATACAAACATTAATAACCACTATTCTTGAGTCATACCTTTGAAGTACAGAAATAAAAGACACCACAGACAAGAAAGATGAGTTCTGTTCATTGACCCACAGAACAATATTCTAAATACATCTAAAATTAGACAAAAGAGGTGATATTGTTTTGCATTAATGGACTTATCAATAAGATAGGAAAGAAACTGATAAAAAGGCAGAAAAAAAGTAATATCTTTAGAACTGGGAAAGACAAAAGTGGAATTTTAAAAAAAATTAAAAATTCTCTTATATGCTGGTGTAGACTTAGTATTTCTCAGGTGTTAGTCTTGCAAACTGAAAGAGGAATTTACAGTTTATCCAGGGAATATTCTAAACAATATTACCCATCCACATTTTTATAGAAAGAAAAATGGTATCACATAAACTTTTTCAAATGTACAAAAACTACAAACTGTTGTGAGGAAATGTTTAATGGCTAATGCATAAATAATTTTGATATACAGATTAACAAGATCTTGAGTAGTTTAGATTTAAAAATTAAAATGTTTAACAAATGGATATTGAAAACTATTTCAGAAATTAACATAAACTGATAAATTGAGTACACATAGCTGAAAAGTGTAGTTTTTAATGTAGGAACATTATTTAATTATACCCACTTTGTCATTCCTCAGAATAAACATTCCAGGCTGTGAGTCTTACTTAAATTTGCCTGTTACAACAAGTATTTTTATTTAAGCATAAACACTTTGCACAATAACTACTCTCAGTCTAGTTGTACTTTAGGTTACTATAGGCTACTTTGCTGCTGGGATGGAATTTAATCTGTATGTTTGCCAGAGATCTTAATGAATAGATAATTCTGTAGAAATTCTTAGAACAGGAAAAAAGAGTTTTATTTAGTTGGTTGAAATAATGTTTTTTCTTCTTGCTTACCTCAAAATATTTTCTGGAAGAAATCAAAGAATATTTAGTAAAATACTTTTAATTGGAACACAGCATATTAGAAACTGTAGATATCCATATACACTCAGTGTCACTGTCATACATACACCAAACATCATTTTAAAACTTCTATAGGCCATTGATTTTAATTGATTTATCCAAACCTTGTTTGTAATAGGGCAGAGTAAGGTCCAGTATTAAGAATGAGTGAAAATTGAAAATAGAAGACATTATTTGTGTGAATGCAAAGAAGCAAATACTTTAATTTACAAGGAAACAGCTGCTGTATTAAACTAATGTTGATGCAGAATCTGCATTACATTCATGTACTGGAGGGTTTGGACTAGGCCTGGTTCATCATTGAAGCTCAGGTGGCAAGCAACAAATTCTTCATTTCCCTTCAGAACATACTGAAAAAGTTACTCAAATGAAACAAGTCATACCTATACAGCTGTAGATCATGTATTTCCATTGGTGTCACATAATGCAGATTTTTTTTTCCTGACTAATCTTATTATTTCTACTAATTATCTCTGATTTTTCTCTTTATCTTTCAAGTGTCTTTTCTAATCTCTCACCTCTGCTACACTCAAAATCATGTTATGAACAAACAAGAAACACACCTTATGAGTGAAACCAAGAATTTATTATTAGTCTAATTAAAAAAATTAACTGTGCAATCAAAATGCAGCAAATAATTGATACTGTTAGTCCAGGTATAGTAAATTAGGACTGGCAGTTCAAAATTACCTAATGTTGATACAAACAAACATAACAAATATTTCTACAATGCTGTAGTTAAAATTGTTTTGCAAGAGAAGTCTGTGCTCTGGTGTTATGTTCACCCTCTCACTCTTCCTCTAAATCCTGAGGTTGATAGGTTTCAGCTACCGTGGGGGGGAATATCAGGTTGGCATCATCCTGAGTTGTTCCTCAAGAAGAGTGTGATGTTAATGATGGGGTTTTCTGCATCCTTTTTGCCAGCAGAAGCACAATGTCAATGTTGTGGGTCTTTTTGGTTGGTTGGTTTGGATTTTCTTTTAATCTTCAGGCTGAGTTTACTTGGGGTCATTTCTGTGTCTTTTCTAAATTTCTTTACACTTTACTCTTTCTTCATCACTCTGCAACTTCGTTTTAACCCTTACTTTACTATATATGGTGCATACCAGAAATATTAGATGCTTTATATTTGCCCTTTTCATAATCCCTGAAGTAAGTTTTCACCTAATTCCTAAGTTTGTGTTACTGCCACTAACTGAGCACTGTTGAATTGTTGACAGCCCTGGGACTTCCCGTATCTTCCTACGCCTGTGCTGTCATCCCATGCCTGTGCTCCTTTACTCAGCATCATTGTTGATGATACAGATATCATCAGTAGGGTTATAGATAGGCCATTCTACACAGGCTAACTACTTGTTTTTTTGTGTTTGTATCAAAATTATTAACAATAGGTACCCAATTATAGAAAGCTAAGCAAAAATTAGACAAATTATGTTTTAGCCACCTCATCATTAGACAGTTGTTACAACTAAACTAGCTAAAACAAACCACAAACAAGCCAACACAAGTTCAGACAGAGTTTGGCAAATCCAGAAGTCTAGCTTATGTTAATAAAAAATCTGTCAATTGCTACTAGTAGTAACAGTATTATACTTATCAGATCATAGGGCTACACTCTGTACTCCTTCCTTGTGCTGACAACCTCTTCCATCATATGCCTGATGTAGTCTCTTATGAATTAAAGTTGCATCTAGTCTACAGCATTATACCTTTTGGGTTTATACCATCTATTATAGAGATGTGGATGTTGTATTTTTGCATGTCAACTTTTAGAGCAATAATGTAATTCCTTTTAAAAAATGATTCATTATATTGGTCAGGATGCTAATTTTAATTGCTGGAGAACATACAGATATGTGGCACAGTCAGTCCAAATTCACAATGAAGCCATGGTACCTTAAAATGTCATTGGAGTACTTTGAAACATGGCAGGTTCTTATGTTAAATAGTCTGTCTTGGGAGACTTAATCCGCCCCAATTCTTTAACATAACTGACCATGGTCCTTCCAAGAATAAGTCCATATTGTTTGCTAACCCTAAGAAAGATTAAGAATTGCCAGCAACCAGAAAAATGGTGAGGAGAAACTAAATTAAAGAAGAATGGATGTGCACCAGTGGTTTTCATTGTTAAACAAAAATGCAATTACTGGTAAGATTTGAGGACTGCTACATATTTTGTGAAATTGTTTGTATCTGACACCAGGAGATGATTTGACATGAAAGGGGTTGGTGCTAGTTTAAAACAATAATAGTAGGACTTCAAGAGATCTGGAAAACAATTAGTAAATCTGTAACTTTACCTAATTAGTTTTGGAAACTGACCCACATATAAAGTAATTTTGAAAGTGGAAATGTAAATCAGTATATGGATGAAGCAGTTGTGATCTGTGCTACTGTAAGTATTTGTGCAAAATCTAGTGTTGTGATAAGATACAGTCAGGAAGACATTCCTAGTGTACAGTGTGTCTGGCTTCCTCACACCTAAAAAAAATCCTGAGCACTGAACTGATTGAGAAATATCAAAAGGAAGATAGCAGTCTTGATATACCACTTCAACTAAATCTGAAAGTTATATGGGCATTGCCCTTCTATTCTCATGACTACCCTGACCTCAAAGGTCTGAGCATTTCTACTCTCCAGCCACCTTGCCTAAAATATACATATAAAGAGATATATAACAGCAAAAGTGAAGACCTCTTTGAGAGCTACAGAGCCTGCTCAAGAAGCTGAGTAAACACTTGGATCATTAACCCATGCCAGCTCTATTTTGCCATAGTTATATTTATCAATATGCTATCTAGTGTTTTCTATAGTATCTGCTTCTCTGCCATCTTTCATCCCTTCTGTATTCAACTCTGTCAAAAGAGATGCAAGGGAGAGACAGCTGTTCTCACACTTTTTTGACATTTAGATTATCCATTAGATACCTAAACTGATACATATATATAGATACATATATTCTGCCTAAATATATAGATGCTTATAAAAGATACTCATAAAAAATAAGAGAGAGAGAGAGAGGAGAGAGAGAGAGAGAGTGTAAGAAGTGGAGGGGAAGGAAAAAAACACAAATATGATAAAATCACGATAACATTAAACTCAGTAAATGTTTCTCTCTTGAGTCCATCTGAGATTTGCTTACCTAGTGGATATATTTTAATTGTTGTTATGAATCTATTCTTTCTGACCCAAGATGTCACATCACTATGTGGCTGAAGCTACGCTTGCTAAGTTAATCTGACATTAATCACATTTATTGTTTGCAGGACCACAATTCTTTTATTTATTGGCACTACCCTTGGGAATGCAGGTCACTGTTATCTAACAGCAGGATCTACAGCTGCTCTTGCTGACTTCAATTTGAGTCTTACTTCCTCAACAGAGGTCATATAGAAGCAACTGAAGTTAATTTTATGAGACATCTGTTATATTTGTGGTTATACTCATTCTTCAAGATTGCCCTCTAAAGTAGCAGTTGCTAAAAGAAAACCAGGCACCTTAAGACAGAAGGAAAACCAACAAATGAAAGAAAATATCAGAAGTTATCTGATGATTACTGTTTAACATGACAAAGTAGGAAATTATTTTAAATGAAGAAACTCATCATTTGGAGGCTGAAATATATAGCAAAATGTCAAAAACACAACTCCGAAGCATTTTACACTTGTAAATCTGGAAGAATTCACTGACTTAATGTGTTGCAATACTGAAATACAGATATTGTCAAATACCTAAACAATGTTTTTATAACCACAGTTTTTTTTCCAAATTCCTATATGGTTTCAGATTATATTAGAGAATTGTATATTTATACCTGAAAAATAAAAGAAAAAAAAATCTGAATATTTGAAAAGGTTTTTTTTCCCATGGCTTTTTAGTTACTATGATGACTTTCCTTTCACAGTAATTGCTACAAATAAGAAATGAGCAGGAAAAAAATGTATATATTCATATACATATACAAGAAAATCATCCTTCTGAATGCAAGCATCTAGAATACACGGTGTGGTATTTTTTTCTTCTAAAACGTAGATGTCTGCTTTGAGTTAGTAAGCCTAGACAGTCTGTATAGTCAATAGGCATTTCTCAATGCAAATTTATCTCACCCTAAAGTTCCATCTTTATTAAAAGTCCCATTTATTAAAATAACTCATACACCAGAATTGCCTGCTTCTGTTCAGTGCAAATGCCTAAGATGAGAATCCCAGCCAAATTTTTGTCAATTCCATCAATGTACAAAATAGCAATCTGACATTTTGATCATGGAGTTGTAGCAGTTGAGGAATAATATGGTCCCAGAAGACAGACACAGACGGACAATTGGGTGTGGTGCAGTATTGTCTCAAGATATGGATTTAAAGAATTAGTTTCTTCAATTTTTAAAGATTTTTTTTTCCTTAAGGCTATTTACTCATTACTTCTTAAGCTGTGTAAATTTTGCTGTGTCTGTTTTTTCTCTTACACATGTTACTCCCATAAGATTTTTCTGCTTTAACAGAACAGCATTCCAAGATTTCTTAATGTTTCTATGTAGAAACTTCTTCCTTTCCCCTTCTCCACACCATTTTTTTTCCCATGTATTCTATGTATACAACTGTCTATACACTGAAATGTTTTTTATTTCCCTATGGAATGCTTTGGAGGCTGAACAAAACCCATATGGCTGTCTGAAGAAACATTCTCCTAGAAGATATATGGATGGTTTTTCTGAAGGTACCTGTAAAAATACCATTAAACTTAAGAAACATGATTTGCCATTTCTACAAAGTTTTCTCATTAACTTTTTAATATATTTGACTATTTCAGTTTCTTCATAAACAAAGAGTCTTGTCATTTTTCCTAAAACTCCCATATGGACCAGGGCAACTGGAAAATGAGCCTATCCAGCCCCTTTTTTCAGCCTTATTTATCACACAATCAGAATTTTCCTGTGAGTATAAATTGCAAAAAATCTGGATTAAACCAGCCTTAATCCAATGTCACATCCCCACTATCACTCAGGTTGGTTTTGCAACTCTTACCCCTTTCACACATCACTTCTTTCCTGCCTCCAAGTATTATACCCTTATCAATACACTAAGACCATATTGTGCTTTTATTTCTATCAGATGTCTTTTTTTAATTCAATACTTTTCACAGCAACGGTTTGTTGTTTTGTTGTATTTTTTTTTTCTGATTTGAGATATATCCATACATTTATGCAAGATACACTGTTGTAAATATATAATCATGAGTGCACTTTTTATGGCTTCTTTTTGCTAATATCCTTATTTATAGAATGACAGAAAGCACTCATATCCTGCCTAAAACTAATTCACACCTTACTTCCTTTCAGGAAGATTGTCCAAAGGTTTTAGGACATTTTAGTTATGTATTTTATGGAGAAATCAGCTGAGGCAGGGAATCTGCCTCAGTATCCTTCTGCTGCTATTATTTATAGCTTTTGATGCTCATGCAGCGATGTGACCTGTTACATTTCTTGCAACTTTTTCTGTATGTTGCACATTGCCTCAGACTCTGTTGGTGGTTTTGGTTTGGTTTGATTTGACTATATTACATACTGCATGCAGCTCTGTGATTGTTTTCACTGGACTTTGACATCTGCATGCATTTCTGCTTCTTTTTGTCTAGCATTTTGGATTCTCTGTGATACCCAAAGTGCCAAAATATTCTCGCTCTCTCATAAATTTCAACCTGTGCCAGGTTGCATAAAATTTACCTGGCAGATAATTTCGTTTTTAGATTTTTATCAAAGACTGTTGTTACAAATTTGTGTTTTTATAAAGGTTTTAATCAGTTTCTCAAAATTGTGTTACTGGCTTTTAAGGCTTTGATCAGTTGCAAAATCTATAGTTTTATCTTTCCTGTATCTAACACTTTAAAAAAATAACATAAAATAAAATAAAAATCTGACACTCACTCTTTTTCCATGCAATGCAGTACTCTCAAAGTATAATATAGTTTCATAATTAGGATATTAGACTAACTGTAACCTGTCAAAATCTTAAGTAATTCCAGAGCAGCTGTTTCCAACACCAGTGTGTCAGAAATAACAGGAACAGTTGAGCTTTCTTTTTTGGTACCCATTGTTTTGAGCCAGAGACAAAAGTATTGTTTGGTATAGATCTAATTGTCCTAACTTTTAACCCTAGATGAGCTTCAAAAGGCTCACGGTAAATTTCCTAGATAATATTATTTTTGTTTTCACATCTTGCTCAAGCATCATTCTAAATTCCACATTTGCAAAGCAATGTTGTTAACAAGGACCATTTTGAACTAACAGATGTGGGATTTGTCTTCCAGAGCCACATGTTGTTTTGGTTTTTCTTTTTTTTTTTTTTTAGATTCAGACTTCCTAAATTCTAAATGGGGCTGCTCCAGATTGAATCTATCAACTATAGTGCACCGCTTAATTATTCAGTTACCTGATCAACACCTATATTTTGGACTATCCTAAGTTTTAGACACCACCTACACTAAGAAACATATGATTTGAGTATACAGTAACTGCATTTCATATTTCAGTTGTATATTTATCCAGCATTACACATGGAACTGTTCTGGTTGAAGTGTTTCCTCGTCCTGAGGATGCATCTGCATGTCCCACTTGCATCCACATCTCCTGTTTTCCGAGAAAGTACTTTAGCTACCAGGAGATTCAGTGTTCCCAATTAACTGTTTTTCATTATTCATACAGTTAAGTTTATATCACCCTTCTTGTTAGGACCCAAATAAATTTAGAAATATGTGTATTGTACAAACAGAAGATGATCACATATGAATTATGATTATGACTATGTTGCTAGGACTTCCTGCATGAAGGAAAAGTTAGGTATGCTTACTTAAGGTCATCTGGGGTCCAACATTACATAATAATACTGTGACAAAGAACAGAAGACTATCTGTCCTGAGTCAACCAAAGGTCCATCTAGCCCAGTACACTACAGGGTATCTTGGGAAGGATGTAAGAAAGGGGCAAGCATGAAAGATACTTCCTGTAACCATTTATGGAGATTGTATTAAAGTGAAGTTACATAATTACTGTATAATTACTGCATAATACTCAACTAACTGTGCGTATGATGAGATAGCCCAACTCCTTGTTTCATAGGAAGAGTAATCGATGGGTAGATGACGTATTCAAGTCCAGGTCTCATACATATCTGGGAAGAGGGAGATAGATGTGTCTTAAATACAGAATGCTCTGAATTTCAGAGGGGAGATTACAGTTGAAGTGTTTTCCATTCAAGTTTCATTCAGACTCTAGAACAAAAGTTCTCCTAATTCACCACTGCCAGTTATGAGCATATCTAAGAACTGTACAGACTTTATTTATATTTTCCTTTTTTATTTTATGGTGTAGGTAAATCCCTGGACTGTCGCAGACTCATTTTCTCTGCTCTTTATTATTATCTTCTCTTCCCATGACTTTCCAAATTGGTCAAACTTCTAATATAAAGAAATGAAGAAAACTATTATCTCTTTTCTCACATATATAAGGAACAGTAATCACAGTTATGTGCATGAAAAGGTCATTGTTGTTCCTGCATTCAACCCAGTTTATCTGTACTTTGTCTCATAATCTGCTGCCAGTGTTTCAAAGACCTCTATCAAGCTTCTCTAATGTGTACTTTTTTACTTTCTCTTTTTTCCTTCATTAGCGATCTACTCTGCTAATATTCTCCCATCTGCACTTACCATTGTAGGTATCAGAAGCTTTGTAGCTACTGCCATTTGGAACAACCTTTCTTTGCCTCTTTGCTTCGTCAGCTTGCCACCTCATTTTACATTTCAAACATATCTTTTCTCCCTTGACTGTTCTTCTTAGTTTTTATCTCTCTCTAATGTTACTCTTCTCTTTAGATTTATTAACCAACTCTGAAAAACTCTATATTGTGTGTATGAAAAGAGAGTCATAATATTATAACATGGTAAATGTCCAGAAGGATTTGTAACACTATCACAGGTTTTCTTTGTTTGTTTTAGTTACATACATAGATTCAATGTGCTAAAATAAAAGGCAACTGAAGAAAAACAATACAGACATTATGGTCTCAGTTCAGTTGCCCATGTATTTCCTACCAAATGTCATTTGAGATGTCCTAAAGTATTCCACCTGGCTTCCAGCTGCCAATTCAGAAAGGCTCCTGTCTCCCACAGTCATATCTGCCAACTGTTTCTGAACCTTTCAGATAACCTAAGTTGCCTCAAAAATACTGTGTTCAGGCAGCTGAACTGATTTCTAACTGCCTAAAAGGACTGAACTGAATTGCTTCATAGATATCCTTGACTGTACTGAATAGATCCACAGTGGCTAAAATGAGAGTTAGGATCTCTGTTTCATACGAAGATGTCCAGATGTAAGCTTCTAACTAGAGGTAAATCTGGAACTGAGTCAGACCCATAGCACAGTTTGTACACTTAAGAATTATTTGTAATTTTGAGAAAGGAAATGCAGAAAAATAAAAGAACTACATGAATTAGCTCTATAGCTACAAGCTGGCCTTGACTCATTTTCCCATACTTAGTTATCTGATGACTTTTCCAATATCGTTGTTATGGCCTGACCTCCAGCTGGTGCTGTGTCAGGACACAGGTCTCTCCTATGTTCTCACCTGTCTGACATACAGATGTCTTAGGCTAGGGAGCTTCAAAGGACTTCCAGATGCCTATCTGCATTTATAAACCAATTGTGACTACCTTTAAGCATCTAATTGAGATGTCAAAGACTGGAGGATAACCTCCTTTGGCTCACTCTTAAGCAGTAGAGAGATGTGCTTTAATACTAGCCTAATTTCTACCTGAGCCATGAACCATAGGAACTTAGGAGAGTGTTGGGGTACAAGTATCATTGAAAACATGTCCTGTTCAGTAGTTTTAAAAATAAAAATTTCATGTGGGTAGCAGGAAAGGTAACCTTTGCATTTTCAAATTCAGATATTAATGGTAGAGTGAGATACTGGAATGACTGGTAAAGTGATAGACCATAGGACACTAAAAATAGCTGTGGATCAGACTATGGGAATTTCTATTGTTAGGTCTTTATCTAAAATGCAAAATGGACAACAATTAAAGGATTATAGTGACTCCATTTTTCCTTTAGTGGAATAAATAAACATTTCATTGTTTTTCTTCTTGATACATAGCTATATAATATTTCAAGTTTGGAACTGTTTATTTTCTGCAGAAAACTTAAATAAAAAAGAGTCCAAATTGAAATATTTCTTACAGACAGCTCATATTTTAATACATAGACAGCTAATTAAGAGCAAATACTGCATTTTACTTATATTAGAAATAGTATCTTTATTGATTTAAACAGGAATAATTGTAGATACATTTAGATATCCAGTTTGTTTCACTTTTTTATTTTCTTTTTTTTTTTTACATGTTGATCTCATATTGGTACTAATTTTCATATACAGTCTCTCTTAGTTCCACTACTGTGAGGTTTTTTCCTTTTATAATTTATCTGTTCTCAGGCTTGCTGTCCTTACTAGATCCCACTCTGTAATTGGGTTCCTTTTGTTAAGGCCTTTTTTTCCAAACTGTTTACTTTTGATGTCTTTTTCATCATGAGTTCATCCTGTCCTTCTGCTCTTCACTCATGTATCTCAGATGTTGACATTACACCTAAAAAGAGCATCTCAACCTTCCTTTATAACTAGTAGAGAAAACAGGGCATGTTTATGGTTAATATTAGCCAACTATACACTTTTATAGAGGTGAGATGAATAGAATCCTTGAAGTACTAATTTTTCTCCAACTACTATTTATTTTTTTTTTCTTTCTAATTGCTACAGGTCTCCTCTTTGTATTTGGACTCTGTGATAAACAGAAAAAATAATATTGTGCCCAAATTCAAGTTTTCTTTCATGTCTGTCTATTCATCAAGAAAAGATGATATTAAGATCTGACTACAGAAGGAGGGCTTTGCAGCCCTAGGACTTTGACAGATGTCTTTGAGGTATTAGGCATGCACCGAGCTGAGAGGTATTTTCAGGGAAAAGAGACAAAGCCCTCTTCATTCCTTATTTGTAAATTCAGATGTGTTTTGTTGTGTGAGGGCCTCAACTGTGTTTTATAAAATACTGTCATTTCTTTCTTAGGAAAAGTGTCAGATATGTATATATAAAGCACTATCCTGCTTTAAGCTTTAAAAAATAGTTTACATACAAGGACATATACCCTACTTCTGAAACAACACGTTGTTATGCTACAGCTTATGCTACAGCAAAGTAATATTCTAAATATTTTACATGTTCACTCCTAATTCCTTTATCAGTATTTCTTCTCCTACTCCCTCTTTAGGTAAACTGTACATTTAGCAGTAAACAGAGTAGAAAATATGATACTGATGGAAAAGCTGTTGCTAATGACATCATGATTTGCTCTCAGTGTCATTATTTTCTGAATAATAAAACCACCTAATTTAAACTTAATGCACAGGCAATTTCTTAGAATATCCATGCCAACAGCTTCTGTAAGACAATGATGACAAGGCTGAGTTAAGAAAGTGAAGCACAATTTAACAAATTTTCAGCCCACTGAGCAAAGATAAAAATTCTTTCATAAGACGTTGTAGTGCTGCAAATGAAAAATCATTCATTATTCACCAAACATACAAACACTTCAAGGACTCACTGTAATTCTAGAATCTTGTTCTATTAAAAGTACTTATGCATGGATATCTACAACATTGGTAAAACAGTGGTTTTTTGTGTACTTGAAATTGCAACAATTGTGTAAAATATATACTTGGATAAAGCCATCATTTGTCACATAATTTAAAAAAAAAAAGAAAATCAGGAAGCATGCAGACTATATTGAAAACAGAAATGAATTATTTAATGATCATGCACTACTCTAAATTGAACTTGTTATAGAATACAAAATAGTATTTTAACATTTTGCTTTGTGATATTCTTATTCCTCATTGTTTCAATAGTGAGCTCTTAGGATTAAGTGTTGGACATTCTCAATCTTGTCTTCCTTAACATAATATAAGTCAAGAGTAGTGTTGTTGAACTCAATAAAACTAGAATTTCTAAACAAGGGTAATTGAGAAGCATATCTAGTAAATCAATACAGGAAACCACTTTTTTCCATCAACTTTTGCTGTTAAGTTTATCTAGAAAAAGTATCACTATGAAAACTAGGTCTAAATATTCTGTCCAGTTTTGTTTGCAGTTGTCCATGGTTGCAAAAGAAATAGATGGTATTAAAATTAGCCCATGTTTTGCTGATGAGGAGCATGGTGAACAGGGCCAGCAAGCAGACACTTAGCAGCTAAGATGAAGGAAGAAATTATTTACTATGAGGGTGCTGAGACAGTGGAAAAAATTGCCCAGAGAAGTTGTGGATACCCCATCCCTGGAAATATTCAAGATCAGGTTGGACCAGGCTTTGAGAACCTAATTTAGTACAAGATGTCCCTGCCCACGGCAGGGACATTGGGACTAGATGATCTTTAAAAGTCCCTTCCAACCCAAAGCATTCTATGATTATTCTACGATTCTATGAAAGTCATTTGTTATTTGAAAACAAAGCCAGGTTTCTGCTTCTGCTGTTTCCTGATAAAGGTGTACCTACACCTCCAGCTTCACTTGTTAATTGATTAGGCAATGCCAGGCTCTTATTCAACAACTGTAAGGGAGCACCAGTTTAGCTATTGCTGTGGACTGAAAATGAATGTGGCAACCAGGATGAGCAAACGAAGCTTTGACAGTAAATGCATGAGAAGGCATGAAAGAGATCCTAGAGGAGCTGCTCAGATAGCCTGGGACTGCTAGAGACCGTACAACCAAAGAAATGACTTGCAGCAGGGTACGGTTCCTAGCACCAGCTGGACAGTATGTCTCTGTAAATTAGAGACCTCAACCCAAATGAGGGTCTTGAGGGAGGACTTTGTCTGTTCAGGTCTCTCACTGCAGGAAATGCCTCGTGCTTCTCTTTGTGTCTGGTGCCACCAGCTCCCAAACAGCAACAGACACCTTTCAGAGGTGAATAGTCACAGGATAAGGAATAAAGGACAAATTATCATGAAGGAAATTCTGATTATATATTAGAGAAAGAAAAAATCACTGAGGCTCATCAAACGATGGAAAAAGTTGAGTAGAGAGGCTGTAGAATCTCCATCCTTGGAAATACTCAAAACTCAGCTGGACAAAGTCAGGAACAATCTTATCTACCTTCAGAGCTGGCCCTACCAAAACAGGAGTTGGACCAAGTGACCTTCAGAAGTCCCCTCAAACCTAAGTGATGCTACAATTCTATGATGATGGATGATGATGTTACAAGCCAGTTCTCCTACAGAATCGTATGAGGACCTCATAAACACTTTTTTTACCATTTCAGATAGATTTCTACTAAAAGTCTATGTCATAATCTTAATCAGCCAGTTCTGCTGTTTTTTAATTTACTCTCGTTGTTAATTGTATTACATTTGCCAGAGAAATAATCATGAGCAATTTGATGTATTCACATAGTAAATCATAACAGACTGAATAGTGATATTCTGGCTCATAAGCAACCCCTTCAGCTCTTACATCTGAGATTAATGTGATTATTGAACTGAGGACCAGCAACCATGTATATATATCTCAAAGGCCTAAAATAGAAAAAGACCAGAATATTAAACATGTAGTGGTAGAACTATGGCTTAGAAGGATCTTTACTAGAAACAAAGAAAGGAGAATGCAGGTGTCCTGTTTTTTTTCTTAAAAAAATGTCCACAAGCTGTCATTTCCACTATTCCACTTAAGTAAAAGCATTCCAAAGTAAAGCGTATAAAACCAATACAACGTCAAATGACAAATATGCTGATAGCTGCCTCTGAAGGAAATCTGTATTGTTTTCTTTCTAGCCAATGATGAGTGGAAGTATTTCTTGTCACTCCACACTTCAGGAAATCTATTGATTGAATAACAACAACAACAACAATAATAATACTTCCCCCCGCAACATTACACTGTCATGGTTCTCCTGAAAACACTCCTTAATACAAGAAACAATAACAGCTTATGGCAATATCTTATAATATTTTATTTTCTCAGTGTCCAATAGTTAGCTAATTTGTGCTGACAGAAAACAGTCTTATTTTAGCTGTTTACCACAAACTAGGTTTATAGGAAAATCACATTGTTAAGGTTTGTTAAAATGGAAATGTAAAGCTGTATACTGATAGAGGGTTTTTATCAAAATCACCTGTTTTGTCAGAAATTGAGCTGATAGTCTGAACGAGGGATGACATGAAGATCAGAAAATTTAAAAGGAACTTTCTTCTGCATCTAGAAAAGACAACATAAATAAATAAAAAGTTAAGTGGAAAAGGCATCCAGTGAATGTAAAGAAGTTGCACTAAAGAATAAGTAACGCAAGGGTATCATCTGATTATTAATTTAATGATAAATACCAGTGCTCGTGGATTGCATAACATTCTTCTTATGTTGGTCTCAATGTATTTTGCAAGGATGACCTAAGCATGCGTCTCATATTACAGCTGGCAATAAAGGTATTTCTTTCCAACAGAAAAGAAAAATCAATTGTCCAGTACCATTCAAGACTGTCAACATGTCTAAGAATGGAGTGCAGGCAATCCTGAGTGGCCTTTCTGTGTCAGGATGCCAGAACTGCAGCCCCCACTTCTCTTGGTCCATTCCACATTGTTTGATTATACAAGATTCACTGGTGGTAAACTAAAAGTCTTCAGGGCTCCTCTAAATCTTAGAACATATCTGCTGCCTGATTTTCTATCTGTTGTTTATTTGTTCTGAGGTTTCCAGTTATTAGGATAGATCCTTTTTGCATGGATGACTGGGAATCTGCCTCTAGTAAGGGAAATCTCAGCTCCTGTTCAGCATTCTTGACTCCTAGTTGCTTCTGGGTTACTGCTGATCATATGTCCATGATCAGAGAACTATGAATAGTATAGCATTTTTTTTATATATAAAATGAATAACAGAATCTCAGAGTATGATATTTGCATATGTGATAGGATATCTCTAGGTTTAAAACACTGTTATGAAGGCACTTGCACACTTTGCAAAGGAAGAAACTGTCCCTGTCAAAATGCAGGATACAAAATACAATACTGACAAAATTGTCAAAATTATACTATATTTCAGTATGTGTATTAGAAAATAAGTTTCTTTTTATAGGTCTTCTGAAGTTCTACAAAACTACTAAGATTTGAAACAGACTTTCAAACTCAACAGAAATAAAACCTCACTTTATACCTTGAGGAACGTTTTATATAAAAAACTGTGATTACTATAAAAAAGATAATTTTCTGAGTTTCTGAGATATATTAATTCAAGAAGATGGAGGGCAATTTCTAATTTTTTTTTAATTATTAGTTTAATATTATAAATGTGTAAAGGAACAACTTTTTTGCTGAACTTCCTTTTGATTCAATAGCTGTATGCGCAACAAAAATGAAGAATACTGAAGAATAACATGTTGCTGCAATTGCTGCAGTTGTGACAGGAAAGGCTGCCAGGGTGGTTTTAAATATATGCAGGCTGGAAGTACCTGTTCTGCAAATATTTCAGTACATTCTTACATGTGGTCTGTATATGTGTGTGTGTGTTTATTTATTTATAAGTTTTTATTACTGTTTTTTTTGAGTGAGTATGGTCTGTCTCCTCTACTCAAATACCATGTGAAAATGACATGCAAGGTTCTCTCTTGTATTGTCTGAAGGTCCAAGGAAAAAAAAAAAAAAGAAAAACAAAATGAAAAGAAATGGTCTGTGCTCACTTCTTGTCAATAACTGCAACTGAACCAGATAAAAAGAAAAAACTCCCTGGCTTCTTGTTATGGGCCTTCAGATCTTGTAACCATTCATGAATAGGTGTTTCTTGCTGCACTTTAAGGGAATCCCATAACAAGACTCTTTTCCAGCTACCTACTGCAGTACCTGAGACAGATTTCTGGAACTGGAGGTCAGGAGTATTGGTTACAGACCCATGCTCCTGCAATGTATGTATGCTTGGCGTTAGAGATTCATCAAATATCTCTTCATACACCATAAGGGAACTCCTGCCTGAATCTAGTCCAGGTGAACAGTTGTGCAATGGTGAAGCAAACACACTGTGGTAAGAAAATACAAAACTAAATCCAGATGTGCCTAGGGCTTAGGAGAAAGAAATGATTACCATGAGCCCAGCAAAGAACTCAGAGTGGTGACAACTCAATGTAATCCTACCCCCTTCTTCTAGAGGGAGCCTGCAATGGTCACTCTTAGGTGGGACCCAGAGGAACACTGAGAGACTGAGCATAACTCCAGGGAAAAGGAATTGATAATTGAGAGACACTTTGTAGGAGGGGGGAAACCAACAACAAAACAAAACAAAAAAAAAACCAGAAAAACATCCCACACCTATTAAACTCATTTTAATGAGAGTTTTCTGAATTAATTTGGCAATGTGGATTATTAGACTATTAAATCATTAACTAGACAGTTAATTCTAGGTCTACATATACACAACATGTATATGCTGTGCTCTGTTTTGCCATAAGATTTGTGAGTTGAACAGTTGGAATGTCAAGAAGAAGTTAAAACTCCAAATTTAGCATTTCATTTTATTCCTCACAAAGCAGATGAACTTTCATAGAATATTATTTAATTGATAAAATGGAAATATTTTTTATAGACCTAAGTTAGAACACATTCAGGTCTGTGTCTTATTTCTAGCTCATAATTTTCTTTCTGGAGGAAAAAAGCCAAAAAAAAACTTACCCCAGATTTGCCTGCATAAGTGTTTACAGGAACAGTACTGATGCAACCAACAAAACCATTGATAGGAAAAGATGCCATCTACAGCATTCCAGAAAAATGGTCATGTTCTATAGGTCTGTTTTTTGGATATATTTTTTTCCCCACAAATCATTGGTTTTCAACTGAAGAAAGAGTTAGTAATTATTACATAAACCCCTTCATCCTTCACAAATAATATAATCATCTGACAACATTATTTAATAATTCTGTAGAGTGATTATGGTAATTGACTATGATCCCATTAAAATTTTGCACACTTTATTTATATTTATGAAAAAAACCTGTGTGTTAGTCCTACCTAATTCCTATACGCAGAGTACTTAACAGCATGTTATCAAGAGTTTTCACATCAACTATTTAGAAATCTGAGCAGTTTGTTACAACTGAACTTTCTTTTCAATTATTCATTAACACTTATTTTTTCCTCATTTAGAGCAGTCTCTGAAATCTCACCGCCACCTGTGATAACGTGAAAAATTCTAAAGAGGAATCTAACTCGGGTATATGAATACAGTATTTATTTTTCACAAGAATTAACTGATGAAACAATACTGTCCAAACATAAAGATCAAATTAAAGAAAAAAAATTTAATGGAAGAGTGTCGTCCTTAGGGAGGAATTTATGACTTTTGAACAGTTTTTAATTCTAATTTAACATTAGGTTAAAATGAGCTCTTTTTGTTAAATATTCGAAGGTTATGATTTCTGAGAAACTGTACTATTTGGTAGACTTATCACATCATCAGAATAATAGAGGTAGAACTTCTGGTATTCACATATAGAATTATATATTAATGTTAAACTATTTCTTCCATCTGTATGAGTGTAGGAATGTTACCATCACAGTTAAGGACTACGAAAAGGACTAAGAAATGAGTTACTTGGTTCTTATGTACTTAACTGCCTTTACAAGTGAGTTCTAAAAAATTGTTTTAATATAGTGGTTTGAATGTATGTATCTGTGAGAAAACACCTTCCCTCCACTGTTTTCATAACCACAGTTTTTTGTTGTTTTTTTTTTAACATATACTTTATTAATAGAAATTATACAGAGGAAAAATTTTAGCCTTAAAACAGCAAAAAAGAGTAACGAGCAAATCCAACTTATGAATATCTAGAAGTGAGGTGCCAAGACATATCATTGTATAAATGTTTGACACTACACAGGAAGGTAGTGTCACCTTGATCTGAGTTGGATGTGTGGGCTTAATTAAGTGCACAGGTTTTTATACTCAATGCATAGGTTTTTATATTCAACGCATAGGAAGAGTTACATACTTCAAGAAGAAGCAGGTTCACTTCGTTGTACTCTTTATTTTCAGAGTATTATCTTGAAGAAAGTACCATGCCAATAAAGCTACCAGGTGCCAGACTAGATTGGATCATGTCTGACCAACATGGGACAGGAGCTGAGTGAAAGTGTCCATGTGTCCTCTAAAATGCTATCCAAAGCATCTGCAATTCATAAAACAGGACCGTCTATCTTGTGTCATAGTTCATACTAAAAATGAGGAAACACACCAAGGATGATTCCTAAGGATAAAGAATTTACTGGACCAGAAAAAGAGTATTTCTTACTGGACCGGAAAGAGAAGGGGAGGTTTTGAGTGAAAGTAAAGATAGATGCGTATTAGAATCATAGAATCATTAAGGTTGGAAAAGACCTCTAAGATCATCGAGTCCAACCATCAACCCAACACCACCATGTCCACTGAACCATGTCCCTAAGCACCGCATCTACACGTCTTTTAAATACTTCCAGGGATGGGGACTCCACCACTTCCCTGGGAAGCCTGTTCCAATGATTAACCACTCTTTCAGTAAAGACATTTTTCCTAATATCCAATCTGAACCTCCCCTGGTGCAACTTGAGGCCATTTCCTCTCATCCTATCACTAGTTACTTGGGAGAAGAGACCGACACCCACCTCGTTACAACCTCCTTTCAGGTAGTTATAGAGAGCGATGAGGTCTCCCCTCAGCCTCTTTTTCTCCAGGATAAACAACCCCAGTTCCCTCAGCTGCTCCTCATAAGACTTGTTCTCCAGACCCCTCACCAGCCTCGTTGCACTTCTCTGGACACACTCCAGCACCTCAACGTCCTTCTTGTAGTGAGGGGCCCAACACTGAACACAGTATTTGAGGTGCGGCCTCACCAGTGC
>NW_008825617.1:266251-279040 GCF_000699105.1 Pygoscelis adeliae
ATCCAGCCTGTCCAGGTCCCTCTGCAGAGCCTTCCTACCCTCGAGCAGATCAACACTCCCGCCCAACTTGGTGTCATCTGCAAACTTACTGAGGGTGCACTCGATCCCTTCATCCAGATCATTGATAAAGATCTTGAACAAGACTGGCCCCAAAACTGAGCCCTGGGGAACACCGCTTGTGACTGGCCGCCAACTGGATTGAACTCCATTCACAAGTCTCTGGGCCCGGTCATCCAGCCAGTTTTTGACCCAGTGAAGAGTACACCTGTCTAAGCTGTGAGCTGCCAAAATTCATACCCATTCATACCTATTCCAGAGACTTTTAGTTTAATATGCCAGGTAGGTATATAGGAAGATCTAGCAGGAAGTGACTGCAAGCAAGGATTTCTTTGCACCAGGTAATTCCGTAACAGATAGACTGTAGAATAACATACTCTTTCTTTTTGGGCCTTATAAAACTTCTGCGCAATGCCATAGCCTCAGTAAAATATGTGGAAGTACTCCCAGTTCTTGTGAACTGCCTCCAATCTGGAGGGTTAAACCTCCAGCGATAGAGGAAAGAACTGAATACAGCCTTTCTGTTTGCTCAGTGAGCTCTGATCACCACATCTGCCACATGTACATATACATATTTTTTAAGTGACAGCCTTCTCTGTATTTTACAGAGATCTTGATAAAGCCCCTCACAGGACTCAGGTAGAAGTATAATTGTTTAATAGATTTGAATATACCTTATCATTAAGATCCTTAGGCCTGTGAAAACTGCACAAATGTCAAACAAGAATAAGCAGATAGCTGTTGGACAGGGAAACAGAGAAATTAAGTTTGAGATACACAAATAAATGTCACTTAAGTCCCACTTCAAGTACCTCTGTTCTCACCAGATCCTGCCCCAAAGCATGACATTACCTGTTCCCTGATGTCGAAGTTTCCGTTCAAATTTCTGCAATTCTACTTTCCATTTGCTTTAACTACTTTAAACATGACAAAACCACTTTAGGGATGAAAGTAAAATAATGCATATGAAATCAATTGGCATAACACATGGAAATGATGACACATTCCTCAGAAGGGCTGAAGGTTAAGAGCTAAATTAAACTTATTTTTTTCTCTTGTTGTGGTAACAGGAGGGACGGAAGGCAGTGCCAACAACTGGATCAGAATCAATAACAGCATCTGTTACTGAGCTAGCCAGAATCTTCCGCAGATTTCTTTTTTATTCAAAAAGAGGAGCAAACATTTATCCTGTAAGCTGAGGGAAAATCAAAGCATTCTCAGTGCTCTGATGTAACACCATAATTGTGACTGACAATGAATTCCTTCTCTATGATAGATAAAAACTTACTGAAATAAAATCAAACAAGGAAAGACACTTTAATTTATGAAAATAATATAAAAGAAGACACTTAACCATGTCCCCTCTGGATTCCAGTTTGTGTCCATGTACCGGTTTTGGCTGGGATAGGGTTAACTTTCTTCATAGCAGCCTGTGTGAGGCTATGTTTTGGATTTGTCCTGGAAACAGTGTTGATAACACACCAGTGTTTTAGCTATTGCTGAGCAGTGCTTACACAGAGTCAAGGCCTTTTCTGCTTCTCACACCACCCCACCAGCGAGTAGGCTGGGGGTGCACAAGAAGTTGGGAGGGGACACAGCTGGGACAGCTGACCCCAACTGACCAAAGGGATGTCCCATACCATATGATGTCTTGCTCAGCAGTAAAAGCTGGGGAAAGAAGCAGGAAGGGAGGACTTTCGGAGTGATGGCATTAGTCTTCCCAAGTAACTGTTACATGTGATGGAGCCCTGCTTTCCTGCAGATGACTGACCACCTGCCTGCTTATGGGAAGTAGTGAATGGATTCTTTGTTTTGCTTTGCTTGTGTGTGCAGCTTTTGCTTTACCTATTAAACTGTCTTTATCTCGGCCCATGAGTTTTCTCACTTTTACCGTTCTGATTATCTCCTGCATCTCACCAGGGGGGAGTGAGTGAGCAGCTGTGTGAGGCTGAGCTGCCTGCTGGGGTTAAACCACAATAGGCCCTCAACTGCTGTGATGTCTGCAGTACAGCAATGTCTGTCAAATATAGCAGCGAACTTATAACCTGTTCCATGCAGGTACCAACCTTGGAACATTGTCTTCAGCTAGAACAGAATACCTGCATGTTCCAAAATCTCTATTTCTTGCAGACAAAGTTACAGTTTTTGCCAAAAATAGTTGGAAATAGCAAATACTATTTATTAATTCATTTAAAAATAAATAAAATAAAAAAGAAAGATTTGAATTGTTCTGATACATAATATTTAATTTGTGAAAATAATTTTATACTTTTATACTGGAAAATTAGCCAAAGCTCTTGAATGAAACACATTTTATAAATTGTAAGTACAAGAAGAATAAAGTAAAATAATTATATGTTTTTAGTGTATCTGAAGCAGAATCCTGCAAACTCTGTAAATTAAAAGTGCATGTGTTTCATGGTTGTATTCACTGCCAACATTGTCCACCTGCAGTGATGACAGCTAACTGCATATTGGGCCACTTTCGCAAGGAGATAGTACAGCCAGTATATCAAGAGAAGTGGATATTCCCTTTGTCCTTGTACTTATGAGGTTGGAATACTGTAATGTGGTTGGTAAACTGTGTCCAATTTTTGATCCTACAGCATAAAACAGATGTTGACAAACTAGAGACAGCGCAATGAAAGGCCTAAGGGAACAGTGTCTGATTGAACCAAAGAAGAAAAGGATAAAGGAGGGGATTGACCTGTAGTCTTCAGTTACATAAATCAGGGCTATAAGATAAAACAGTTTCTCCTGTGAGGTACATAACAGAAGGACAATAAGCAACACAATGCAATAAGGGAAACTGTGGCTGATCCTGAGGAGAAAATTCTTCACAGTGAAAGAGGCTGAGCATCGGAGGAGGTTGCCCAGAAGGGCTGTGAAATCTCCACCCTTGGAGGTTTTCGTAACAGCTAGACAAGGCACTGGGCAACATGATTTAACTTTGAAATTAACCCTACTTTGAACAAGAGGTTGGATTAGATAACCTTCAGCTATCCCTTCCAATTTTAATCTGTCAATAATTCTCTGATTCTAAACAAAAATTATTTCATTACCTGATGGCGATCTTCCATTTATAGGCAGTGTAGACAACTAAGCTTCCTAGATGTTGTCTGTAGGAAAATCATGCTTTCAGTTTCTTGTAATTTTGCCAATTTTAAGCCATTTAGACTTAAAATTCCCATCCTAGATATTTGCTTTATGATATATCGGTAAGGGTGACTTTTTCTTAAAATGGAGTTTGAGGAAAAGATCTTGTTCTGCATATCTGAAATGTAGTCATGCTTGTTGCTTTTTAAGAGCTAGTTTAAGCTTTCAGACAAAGACTAAAAATATGTCCTAAATTTGGTCTCTAAACATTTGCCATTCATTTGTGTTCAGTAGATTTTTTTTAAAGTTTGCTTGATAGGTGAAAGATAGATTGATTAAAATAAAAAGTTTCTCACTAGGTAATAGAGATTTCTAAACAGAAGTTGGAGGGCAACTCTAAGAGGAGGAGATGCGTGGGTCCATGTGGTAGGGAAGACCAGGAAAAAAAACTATTTTTTTATTTTTATCATAGGGATAGGAGCAGAGAGGGGGAATGGCAAAGTTTAGTAGAGGGAGGAATTGATTGTGGAAGAGGATGCTCCAGTACAGCAATGAAGGAGACATGCAGGCACCAAATTTGGCATAGGCAGGAGACAGCAAATATGTAATAGAACCCAGGAAGTGGATGGACCAAGCATGAGGTTGTGGGAATAGCAATAGAAAAGAAAAATATGAATGAGCACTGAGAATAGAAAGGTAGCGTCAGAAGAAAGACAGATGATGGTAATAAGGAGGGTGGCAGTCTATCACATCAGACAAACTTCTCTCCAGACCTTCAGCTGGAAACTATTATTCCTGAATTCAATGTTCCTTCTTAATTCTAAAAAAATATCTGTGACACTGACTTACAACTCTGAGTGTCTCCATCCTTTTGTAATGCTAGGCTAATGGAGAAGTTAACAGCCACCTTACTGCTATATTTTACGCAATTAGTTCATATGATAAGGGAACTGAAATTCTTGTAAAGATCTCAAGCCTGTTCATGACTTCAGGGGGAGACTACTATTTTTCTATGCTGTGATTTTTTCCTCTATTTTTAATGAATAAAAATGATATCTTAGTGAATATTAAACTTACAAAGCAATCAAAAAATAAGGAAAAACAGAATTAAAGCCTGCCTGTGCTATAGGAAAGAATAGCTTCTAATGGTATTATTATGCCACATTCCATGATGTTTATCTGCCTGGGGGCTGAATTATACTTGCAGGTGTAACCTTTATTCTCACATTTCCTAGACATCTTAATGATTAATTTTTCAACTTGTGTATTCTTTTAACTACATACCTATATGGACATACCCTTAACATGCATATATAAAAAAACATAATTAATTCAGCTTTAGGCTATTTCCCATTTCCCATTACAATTACTCATCAGTACACTGAATTGTTAAGGTTTAGAATATTGTTATAATCCTTTTGTGTGAAGGGCATCAAAAGATAGTGAAAAGATAATGCTGTCTTATTGGAGCTGCTGACAATGGCCAAAACAACCAATTCTGGAGCTTTTCCAAGTATCTGATGGGCAGCTGTGCACTAGATCACTGCCACCTGGTACAGGACAATAAACAACTTGTTCTGACCACACCAAGTGATTCTACTAAAGATCTCAGAGTGGTTTCAAGCAGGCTGAAACATGGAACTTAAAATAAAAATAAGTAAAATCACAGAAGAAAGATGACAAGGTGAGAATAACTAGAGATAACTGTGATGGAAGTGTTTAGAAGACCGACAAGTCAGGTTTATTTTAAACTTTCAGACAAAACTTCACTGAATTAATTCCTTAACACTTAATGTTTATAGTTGTTTCTTCCTTATCCTTACATATTCTCTTTGCACACACAGCTTCAACAGTGATATATAATGTATTCAGTAGGATGGTCTGCGTATTTGCAGTCATTTGTTATTATCTTGTTTGCAATTAATCTTACAAATTCTCTTACCTTTTTCTCTGTTCACATGTTTTTCCATGACTGCTGCATGTAACTACACATATCTTTCTTAGCCCCCTTCGGTGGGAACATTTCTGACATATTTGTGTAAAATGCTTATATGTTAAATTTAGCTATACTGCTACAGTGTTTCATACTTGTTTACTATTGCCAGTTGTATTCCTTTAGTTTGCATATAGTAAGGCTTAAGGTAGAGTAATATTAACTATGTCTTAATTAGCACATTATTAGTTTATGGTTCACCACTTTGGCTACAAGGCCTTCCAAAACTCTTTGACTGTGTTTGCCAGTTCTTTGGGTTCTGTCATGGCTTATTAAGTGTAGGCATGATACTATATTCAGGTTAGTTTTCAGTACGTCATGCTTTATCCAACATGGGCTTCCCAAAACCCTGTGCATAAAGTAGAATAAGACTGTGTAGGAGTCCTGCTGCAAAAAGCTTAGCTGGAATTTGGTGCTGCCTTCAGGTACCCAGGACAGGTTATGTACAGAGCCACCAGAATGCATCAAATCCTTCTGATCCACAAAAGTAATTTAACAGCATCTGGAATGTCTTCACAGTTACGTGTTAGTTTGGACTCAACAACCCAAGACAGTGGAGATACTATTTCCAGCCCTGTGTTTTTCCTTGAGTCTTGGACACTAGCTTATACTCTGGATTCATGATGTAGTGTGAAAAAAATTATACCTTTGAGCTAATTTTCTTGTGATGCCAATAAACCCCAGTTTCTTTTCTCTCCTTGAAAGAGAGAGCCTAGACTCAACCCACAAGGACTATTTTCTTTTCAGGTCACTAGATTTTTGTTGTCACAAGCTTTGGAGTTTTCTTGTTAGGTTTACCCTGAAAAAGAAATACTTTTTGCTTTCTATGATCTTTTGCTCTAACTAAATTCCTATAAAACATTCTTTTTCTTCCCCTTATTTCCTCATTCTTCTTTTATTTATTTCTGCTTTTCAACTCCAACAACTGGGTCCATTTCTATTCAAGGTTTGGGGGAGAGGAGTGTTGGGTTTTTTTTGGGGGGGTTGTTCTGTTTTGGTTTGGTTGGTTATTTTTCCATGCTGCATGGGGTTCATAACCTCCTTTAAAAACACAGATAATCTGCAAACCAGATAATCCAGGCAAAATTTCTTGGAAACTGACTGTAGTATTTTTTTCTTCTAAGAATACTCAAACACACACAATAAGATGCCCTCCAAATAGAGAGAAAGAAACCAAGAAAGAATTTATGGTGAGGAGCCTACACAGTTTCCAAATCCAGCTGGCACAGGCAGCAGGTAGTCCCTCAGATTTCTAGGCAGCCAGATTTCTTTTTCTATAGTTTGACAACATCTTTCTGCTCACTAGTAATTTTGTTTCCCTCCTTTGCAGTCTTTTGTTATAGTACTTATGTGACAAACTTGATTTACTTTATTTTTTTCCCCTTCAACTTCCGTTCTCCCTTAATTTTCTTTCAAGTGAAATCATCTTGCTTAATCTCCAGTCTTCACATCTATAATTTCATTCATGAAAGTTACACATTGATAATACCTTTCCTCCCAGTTCATCTGTCCACTAAAGCATACACATGATTAGTTGCTCAGTTATAAAGCTCCCAGTCCAATCACTTCACCTTCAGAAACTCTCTGATAGGTCTAATCCAACTCATCTACAGAGATTCCCCGCTCCCTCCTACCCAGCTAGCTTTGCATCAGTGATTCCTTTCATGTACAGATCTGGAACGTGTACCAGTTTGGGTTCAGCCTTCCTGGAAACATTCTGATAAACTGGAAAGAGTTCAGACAAGAGCAATAAAAAAATCAAAGTATTGTAAGGGGTGATATACAAGGAAAGATTAAAAAAGATAAATATCTACTGATTGACTAACTGATCACTAAGTCAGGTTATGATAGGTCTATAAATATTTGAAGGCCAAGACAGAGAGAAATTATTGTACCTGTAACACATTTATGTGTGTGCACATTATCAAGTAACCTTTTAAATTATCTTCAAAACCAATGATATCTCTCACTGTGATCTTCAGTCCATTGTATAAGGTTCTTTTCTGCCTACATGGTTCTGTGAAGATTTACAATTCCTGCTTAAAATCTCAGCCACCGGTCTCCCCTCATACACTGGTAGTTCTTATTTCTCCCTAGCTGACCTTCTGTCCTTCCTGGGCTTTTAAAAGTGTCTTATAAAACCTCTCATATTTATAAGAGCATTAATGTATCTTACTCTCCTGACAACATGCAATTACTTGTGTTTAACATTAGCTCTTCTGGAGACAGAAGTTGTTCAAACTTTCATTAGAACAGAATATAATTATTTTTTATTTCTTCCCTGAGAATCTTTGGGCATTTCTGCACTGTACTATGGGTAGTAATATACTCATTGGAGCTGTAACTAAAGCTCGGGTCTCACCTTAGCAGGTAAGTGCCATGAAAAACAGACTGCAGAATCAGACTTATATTCTCACCCCATTAATTGCTTCCTACAAGATGCAATGCTTTCAGAGGATGGAGAGAGCAGTCGTATGTGAAATATGTCTCTCAGATAGAGGAGAGAATTGAATCTGGGATACTGAAATCCTGTGCTGAGGCCTCTAGCCACTGAAATAAAACATGAAAGAGGTAGGAAAGTGAATATATATATTTTGTTAAGGATTGTTAAGGGGTCTTGAGGCTTTACTGGTGAAGTCTAGAGACCCTAAACATCTTCAAAGTTATATATTGTTGAACAGGTATTTAAGGATCTAAATTTTGGTTTACTGGCATATGTGGCATCAGTTTATATCAGATAGGATCACATAAATCCTTTTATAAATCCCAATCTTAATTACTCATGCTATGAGTTGTGCACAGTAAGGAGTTACTATCTGCATCCATGATTTTATTGTTACATTCTATTGTTTTGGTAAAAAGCATGTACCTTCCTTATTCACAAACAATTCATGCTACCCTTCTTTGTGAGGGATTATTCCAAAACTAAAAGTCCAAGACCTTTTCTGAATGTAGAACAATCAGTACAACAGGAACTGGTCTTCAGTCTCCTAATTTGGTGAAAGAAAACTCAGAAAGTATTTATTTACGTAGGTTTATATTTCTAATTAATTAGTCCAATAATATATGTTGCTCAGAGCAAGAGGAATGAAACTCTGTCTCCCTGAGTTAAGCCCTGTGGTCTACAGAAAAATATAAACCTTTGTAATTACTCCATTGTGTTTGACTGCATTGAAGTACATCAGAGTTAACACTGAAGTTACCAAAGTTATTCACAGTGAAACAGTTTCCAAAGATCATTCTCCATGGGGAACAGCTGAATGTACTTGATTTTGGTGGCAGTATGAGGAAAGATGAGGAAATGTACAGTTGCAGAACTGTAAGGTGATAGGAACTTGATTTATTTTATGAGCTAGGACAGCTTTTATTAGGAAAATTCGTGAACAGTGGCTTTTCACAATATGTTTCTCCACACTAAAGCAAGTAATATGTGCTGTGTGTATAAGAAAGCTACAAAATGTCAGCAAAACAGCTTTTCTGTTGTCTTTTCCTCTCAATAGTCAGAGGTTCTACAATGGAGTAGATAGACTATCGACCACAGAGATGGTTTTTGGACCGGATCAGTTCTAGATTTGGGAATCTTGGCTCCTAGACCAGATCAGTTCCAGATCTGGGAATCTTCTCCCAAGGTCATCCTTTGAGAGTCATCTTTTGTTCTATTCCCTTGTGCATGTTCTCCTCCTCTTTAGTCATAGTTTTCACTTTACTGCCCACATCCCCTGACAGCTTTTGCTTGAAGATAGCCATGAAGAAATTTCTTCCAAGATTTAATCCAAAAACTATCTTTGACAGTTATGGATTGTTCATTCACTTTCAGGAAGGCACCATGCACAAGCATGAAGTATTGGTTGATTATAGCTATCTTTCAGTCTCAATAATTGGTCTATTGTCTTCTCATACTTGGGTTGCTCCTCTATTTTTTCTCTCCTCGCTCCCTTGAAGATCTCTGGTTGTGATAAAACTATCAGGCTAATAAAGCTCATCTGACTACTTCTCTAGAGTGGATCTGTGTTCCTCCCACCAGCTTTAGACACCTTAGGTTCAAGTGTCATCATCTTAAGCTTCCTGGATGAAGACAGATTACTCTAATAAGTCATTAAGGTCATAGATGGTCCGTGTCACTATTGGTAATACTGGAGTATTTAACTGTCAAGAAACACAGAATCACAGAATGGTTGAGGTTGACAGGGACCTCTGGAGATCATCTGGTCCAACCAGCTTGCTCAAGCAGGGACACCTAGAGCCAGTTGCCCAGGACCACATCCAGACAACTTTTAAATATCTCCATGGAATGAGACTGCACAACCTCCCTGGGCAACCTGTGCCAGTGCTCAGTCACCCTCACAGTGAAAAAGTGTTTCCTGATGTTCAGGTGGAACCTTCTGTGTTTCACTTTGTGCTCATTACCTCTGGTCTTGTCACTGGGCACCACTGAAAAGAGCCTGGCTCCATCCTCTTTGCACCCTCCCGTCAGATATTTATATATATTAACAACATTTCCCCCCACCCCAAGCCTTCTCTTCTCCAGGCTAAACAGTCCCAGCTTTCTCAGTCTTTCCTCATAGGAGAGATGCTCCAGCCACTTAGTCAATCTTTGTGACACTTTGTTGGACTCTCTCCAGTATGTCGATGTCTCTCTTCTACTGAGGAGCCCAGAACTGGACACAGTACTCCAGGTATGGCCTCACCAGAGCTGAGTAGAGGGGAAAAGTAGAAGGGACTTAAAAAACACCATGCTCCTTTTGGAGGTAACTGAACAGCCTGAAGTTACTGTGGAATGAATTTTAGCTTAGGAACCTAAATACCTTGCTGTCTCCATTCCTACTGCTATTAAACTGTACTGAATATGGATCTTTGATGCTTAATATTTATCTGAGCAGAATTCAGATGCTATACTAAGTAAATCAACCTGAAAGTTTTCACTTTTGCTTTAAAAGTCAAAAAGGCATGTGGAAGCTAATATTTTCACCTGTTAAATTCTTCCAAGTGCCTAGAAAATGACTTATTAGAATGATCAAAATTGCTTCTGCCTTGTCAGGGAAAAAAAAAAAAAAAGAGCACAGATTTACCAGTGAAGAAAATGCAGAATACTCAAATGAAATATCCTATTGCTAAAATTCCTGAAGTAGAAAAGCTTGTAGATGGTCTCAGATGTGTCTACCACACAACAGCAGCATTTACTTTAGCAGAATGAAAAAAAAAATAATAATGGAGAGTAATCTACTCCCTTGCTTAGTAATTATATCACACATTCAGAGAGCAGAAAAAGACGGATTAGGTTTCTTCTAGGTATACAGGGATTCAAAGTCATGTTTTTCCCCTAGAAACTGTCTGAAATATGAGTGAGAATCTCTCTTACTGCCTACTGAAATTTTGTGATTTTCCTGCAGGAAGTTCAAAATTAACCATGTCACAGATGAGGGTAATTTGGAGATTAGGTCTCTAGCTGTGAATGGAGAATCATGGGGATTGTGCCAACTTTTTCAGATTGTAGTTAACTAGATAAAAGGACTATTATCCAAAATGTTTATGGCTTTATTCTAGGCTAATCACTTAGGTTTCATCCAGATGTAAGAAACATAGATATAGTCAGGGTGATTCATCCAATCCTAAAATAAGTGTATAAAACAGACAAAAGGAATGAAACTCTGGATGAAGACTCATGCAACAGAGAGTTCAGAAAACTATTTTATATCAGATATTTCACTTTTAAATGGCCGAAGCCAGATGAGATTAATTCTAAATGCAGCTAGTTTTTTACAGTAAATACAGAGAAATAAGCAGTTCTGTGGCACGATTTGTCTCATCCAGAAATAAATGATTAAACTATGTGAGATGAACATTGTCACAACAGTACCTATTTCCATAGCTTGAGAGAGCTGAGAAGGGAGTCAAGGTTAATTAACTCAGACGTAGATGGTTATTCCATAGACATCTCCAATTTTTTTGTGAATTATTCTGCCCTACAATACTTGTGACTTAGCAAGAGCTTAGGTTTTAATCTAGCAGAATTTAGAATGGTAATGATAATATTTATGTAAGTGCTGCTGAATATTATATAGTTTTGGAAGGTTTACCACACTTGTTGAGTAGCATGATGTTAATTGAATGTCTTTAATTTCTGTCTGTGAAGTTGATTATTTTGTGAAATTACATGCAAACCTGGCATTTGTGCTGATCGTCTCCTCTAAAGACATTACTTATGTCGATATTTTGAATGAATAGTGCTCTCCTCTACAGCATGATGGGTCTAGAGGCTTATTTGTACTTCTCAGTAATGACAGGATGAAGCATGATGAGTTCATTAATTGCAGATTTATTAAACCTGTTGCTACTGACAAGAAATATATTAAACCCTGTATTATAATGCTTCCATTTTCTCATCTCATAAATACTGGCTTGTATACTATGACCATATAATTTATTTGTACTTGTACCTTTTGCTGATAACTTTTGCTGCTCCAGTTTTTTTGTTTGTTTCTGAAAATAATCGTAAATATATAAAAAGATTTAAATGTTAGACTGAGCAGCACCACAGAACATGAAGAAAAGACTGAGACCTTGCAGAGATGAGGTTCTGAACTCCTAACTGTGTATAAAAGGGGAAGACCAGATTAAGCATCAGATAGAAATTCTTGAGATGGAGGAAATCTAGAAGATTATGACTTCTGTCAACAGGAAAAAGCCACCTACTCCTCCCACAGATATTCAACTCCATAGGTTCTATGACCTGGTAGCAAAGGAGGGGGAAGAAGCAATGTCTGAACATGTATAAGAGTCAGATAAGAACTGGTAATTGAAGTTAGTTGGAGGTTTGCTGATTTTTTCAGGTGTTCTGAATGGGGATGTTGCAGGGAAGCTGCTAAGGCTCATCTGGCCTTCATATTATCAACCACTGTAGCTTATCCATGTAGGCACTAATAATAATGCCGAGAGAGATATCTAGTGTAACCAAGGCAACTATTTAGCTCTGGGAATAAAAGTGAAGGAGGGCATGGTGGTCCAGGTGGTTTCTTCTCCATCCTGCTGGTGAAAGGGAAAGACCTGGGGAGGAGCAGATGGATCCTACAGGTCAATGCTTGGCTGCACAGCTCATGTTGTCAACGGGAATTTAGTGTTTGTGATCCTGGGACCCTCTTTGAAGATGAAGGAGTGCTGGGGAGAGACAGGATCCACCTGATCCATACTCTTGAAACAACAGATCATGGCAGGGATCAAAGTCGAGACTACTACCAGCAGTGGATGAGAATCATAGAATCATAGAATCATTAAGGTTGGAAAAGATCTCTAAGATCATCGAGTCCAACCATCAACCCAACAACACCATGCCCACTAAACCATGTCCCTAAGCGCCTCATCTGCATGTCTTTTAAATATTTCCAGGGATGGTGACTCAACCACTTCCCTGGGCACCCTGTTCCAATGTTTAACTACTCTTTCAGTAAAGAAATTTTTCCTCACATCCAATCTAAACCTCCCCTGGCGCAACTTGAGGCCATTTCCTCTCGTCCTTTCGCCAGTTACTTGGGAGAAGAGACCGACACCCACCTCGCTACAACCTCCTTTCAGGTAGTTGTAGAGAGCAATGAGGTCTCCCCTCAGCCTCCTTTTCTCCAGGCTAAACAACCCCAGCTCCCCCAGCC
>NW_008825617.1:279607-280080 GCF_000699105.1 Pygoscelis adeliae
GGTGACAATGTTCCCCCCCTGCATCCAATAAAGGATGGAGATTCTCCTTAGCTCTTTTTTTGTCATTAATATATTTGTAAAAACATTTTTTGTTGTCTTTAATGACAGCGGCCAGATTGCGTTCTAGCTGTGCTTTTGCCTTTCTCATTTCCTCTCTGCATGACCTAATGAGATCCTTATACTCTTCTTGAGTCACTGAGATTATTCTCAACAGGAATTATTACAGAGAACCTGACTCATACAAGTCCATCAGACCCTTTGGGCTGTATTTAAGAATGCTGAGAGAGCTGGCTGATATCATGGCAGGGCTGCTCTTAAATATCTTCAAAAGATCATGGAGATCAGGGTAAAGGCAAATGATGCACCTACCTCCAAGAAAGGTCAGAAACGTGATCTGGGGAGCTACAGGCTGGTCAGGCTCACTTTTGTCCTTGGGAAAATTGTGGAATTAGTCCTCTTGGAGCACATTTTCT
>NW_008825617.1:280187-281665 GCF_000699105.1 Pygoscelis adeliae
AAGAGTAATTCCTTGCAAAGTAATTCCTTGTCATTCCCATGACAGGCTGGGAAGCAGTTTTGTGGAAAGGTGCTGGGGGTCTTGGTAGACAGCAAGCTGAACACAAACCAGCAGTGTGCACTTACAACAGCAAGGGCCAAGAGCATCCTGGGCTGTATGAACAGGAGCATGGCCAGTAGATCCAGAACCCTCTATTCAACACTCATTATACTGCATCAAGATACTGGGTTCAGTTCTTAGCCCTTCAATATAAGACACAGGTCAACTGTAGTGAGTTCATCAAAGAGCCACCAGCTAGGCAGGGCTGGAGCATTTGATCCAGAATTATTCAGAATTTTTTTCTCTGTGTTTGCTTGTAGTTTTACATACAGTTAATATTAATTGCACTGATGTACCAGATATTTATTGCAACAGTAAATTTCAGTGGGGATGATACTCTGGAAACTACTTTTTGGGTAATTTGTATTTTGTGACCATACTGAAGAACATTTAAGAGAAAAATACTACACCATTAAAACTAGGAGACCTCAGTTACAAATCCTATCATTAGTAAACACAAAGCTCCACAAAACAACTGCTAACTAACTTTCAACAAATTCTCTCTTTAGAGTTTCTTTTAAAATCACTTTGTAAATTAATCTCAGATTATGTAAGAATTAATTAAGCAAGATCTGCTTTGTAGAAACACCATGTAAAAGGCATTATGTTGTTTCCAACAGTGCTGATTAAGACCAAGGCTACTTTCCCTATCACAATTATTGCAAGAAAAGTAAAAGTATTAATATATTGGGCCCTCTTCTGGGAATTCAAGTGTGAATTTTACCCTGTTGAAGCTTATTGACAGCATGGAGTCTGTTCATTCTGATGTCACCGTAATATATTCTTTCTTCTACAAGAAGGGCCAGAAGGAGAATTCGGGGAACAACAGGCCTGTCAGCCTGACCTTGGTGCTGAGGAAAATAATGGAGCAGATCATCCTAAGCAACATCATATGGGTTGTACAGGACAACCAGGTGATTGGGTGCAGTCAGCATGGGTTTATGAAAGGCAGGTTCTGCTTGACCAACCTGATCTCCTTCTATGACCAGGTGACCCGCTTAGTGGATGAGGGAAAGGCTGTGGATGTTGTTTACCTGGACTTTCGTAAAGCCTTTGACACCGTTTCCCACAGCATTCTCCTGGAGAAACTGACTGCTCATGGCTTGGATGGGCGTACTCTTCTCTGGGTAAAAAACTGGCTGGACGACCGGGCCCAGAGAGTTGTGGTGAATGGAATTAAATCCAGTTGGTGGCCGGTCACAAGCGGTGTTCCCCAGGGCTCAGTTTTGGGGCCAGTTCTATTTAATATCTTTATCAATGACCTGGATGAGGGGATCGAGTGCACCCACAGTGAGTTTGCAAACGACACCAAGTTGGGCGGGAGTGTTGATCTGCTCGAGGGTAGGAAGGCTCTGCAGAGGGACCTGGACAGGCTGGAT
>NW_008825617.1:283093-283299 GCF_000699105.1 Pygoscelis adeliae
GAGGGGCTGGAAAGCTGCCTGGCGGAAAAGGACCTGTGGGTGCTGGTCGACAGCCGGCTGAACATGAGCCGGCGGTGTGCCCAGGCGGCCAAGAAGGCCAATGGCATCCTGGCCTGTATCAGAAATAGTGTGGCCAGCCGGAGTAGGGAAGTGATCGTGCCCCTGTACTCGGCCCTGGTGGGGGCAAACCTCAAATACTGCGTTCA
>NW_008825617.1:283628-310192 GCF_000699105.1 Pygoscelis adeliae
CAGGGAAGCGGTTGAGTCACCATCCCTGGAGGTGTTTAAAAGACGTATAGACATAGTGCTTAGGGACATGGTTTAGTGGTGGACTTGGCAGTTCTGGGTTAATGGTTGGACTTGATGATCTTAAAGGTCTTTTCCAACCTAAATGATTTTATGATTGTACGATTCTATCCTTCTCTTCCCTCCTCAACTTCCCCTTCTCAGCTCTTCCCTTCACCTCTCCCATTGTGTGATATCTGCCTTTCAGGGAAAAAAAAAAGAAGTAAATTCGAAAGAAGTATATCAGACAAAGCTGATGGCAGATTCCTGCCACAGTCAACTGTATATTTTAATTGATTAACAGCCTTAGTTGCTTCCTACCCTGCAGTAAGACCTGTGACATCTTAATAGAGAAACAGCACAGGTATATAACTGAAGCCCCAA
Organism: Pygoscelis adeliae; assembly: GCF_000699105.1. Taxonomy (NCBI): domain Eukaryota; kingdom Metazoa; phylum Chordata; class Aves; order Sphenisciformes; family Spheniscidae; genus Pygoscelis; species Pygoscelis adeliae. The sequence continues at coordinate 284,049 of NW_008825617.1, forward strand.
AGAGTGAATCCCAATCAGATGGAGGGGCAAAGAAAACCGTGCTGTTAAATAATTACTTAGTATTTCTCTAAGCACAAAATACAGCACTTAAAAAACAGCAGTGACAATAACAAATGAATAATAAATGATTGAATCACTATCTTTAAATCAAATATGATTAGTCTCCTTTATTTCCAAAAGCTGAAAACCTGAAGTAGTTCTTTAGAACTACTGATATAGTTCTCTGCTTTAGAGCCCTTTTTAGAAGATCTGCCAGCTACTGAAAGCTCAGCAACCTAGTTTTCTTATCTACCCATGTGGAAACCCTTACAGTAAGGTGCTTTTTTCTGCATTTCAATCTTCCTCCAAGAAAAATTTGCCTAACATAGCCATACAGTTTCATCTAAGGTGTCTGATGACTGTGAGATATCCACATGGGACCAACAGATACGATGCAGAGTACATTTGTGTTCTCCTAGAAAGGCAACTGATGGTCATGTGGGAATCTGAAATAGTATTAATTGGCTGTATTTAGTCAATTGTCTCCCACTTCATATTTCTTAATGCTATTATTTCTGTTCATAGATTTTGGATATGGTGGTTCCTTTTTTCACAATATCATTACACCTTGACTAATGACCTCCTTGATCCACTGCACCCCCTACCTTTTCTTTTCTTTTTTTTTTTTTTAATTTGCATGGAGTATTTTCCTATCCTCCAAGAGAGAACCAACCCTTCCTTAGATTTCTGACTAAAATGATAGTACCTTTATATGGCATTACAAAATATAAACCTTTGCATTAATAGGTGCAAGCAATAATTTTCCAATGCAAAACACACATAAAAACACAACACCTCTGTGAAGGTATATATATAAACAAAGAAGGATACTGGGAGGGTGAGCATAGCATCAGGGAAAATAGGTAGATGTTAGGAAAGTATTTTGTATATGTTTTAAAGTTGTTATTAATGGTGCTTTTCTGAATTATTTAGATGATTTGGATTATTACACTGTTAACAAGTTAATTTTTTTCCCCAAACACAAAATGTGTTCCCTCTTGCCCAAAAAAAAGATTTTTAGTGCAACAAATTTTTATAATGAAAATGTATCATACAAAAAATTATATTTAGAATGTCATAAATTACAAAATAATTTTTTTCATGAGTTTCAAAAAATATTTATCAATTTTTATTTCTGCAATTCATAAAAATCCATCTATAATGATTTGTTGGGGTTTTTTAAAGCCACATTTATTTCATTTTTATAGTAAATATTTTTCCCTTGAAAAGTGTTCAGCTGTTGACTCATTACTAACTCATTGATACAGGAACAAAGAGTAGTTATCTGCCATTACTATGTAATGTTTAGATGCTTCTGTTAACAGATGCCTTCAGTTTTTCAGGTAAAATATGCACAAAGAACTAAATGTGTATATGTATTTATATATTATCTATGTATTTCTTAATATATTGCCTGTGTGCCTCACACATCTACAAAATGAAAAACCTTTATTTTGCCAAACACAAAGTTGAAGAAATTGATACAAAAATAGGCAATATTTAAGAGATGGGGAATAAAAAAGGAATAAAATATTCCATGAGTCACTTAGCTTTCAGAAAAATAGTGCTAGAGGACAGTACTGCAGAAAGAGTTAGATTCTATGTCAGATTCTGTAACTGTGAAAATGCATAATGGTCTGATTGTGGTTGTTCAGAGCTGACTGTATGAAATGTACCACAGAGACCTGATATTTAAATGTTCTTTTAAGAGCTGTGTCACAGGGGTTCACATAAACCTTGAGTACAACAAGGCAATTTTATAATGGCCCTACATACACAGCAGTTGTAATACATGATCACAAGAATTTAAAATGACTGCATTTACTCTATGGTATACTTCAACATATTTATTTCAATTAAAAGTAATGTGAGGACATTCTAAGTTAAAAAAATGTGGCAAATTAAGAGGATATAGGCTTTCAATATGAGTTTGCTCTAGCCAAAAGTAATCACTCTAAATTTTGTTGGCCTGTATGGCACAAACTAAGATTGATGAAACCTGATTTCATACTTAACCATATTTTACCATTTGTAGTCAACTCAGGAATTATGATTGTGAGTGACTGATATGTTATTGAACCATGTGACTGATAAAATGAATAAAAACACAGAAACAGCTCTAAACACAGATTTTTTTTTTTTTTTTAGTTTCTTAGGCAGGACCACTGTCTTATAAAATGGAACACAAAGAGGAAAAAAAAAAAAGAAGAAAAAAAAACCAAACCCAAAAACATAGGCCCAAACTCAACAGAAAATAAATTTCCACTAATTTTTCAGAAGATAATATGTTTGTAAATTTAACTGGTTGGGAGATAAGGCTTGATCAGACAAAAAATATACATACTTTCTATGTATCTTGATAACTAGTTTCTGATGGAAATCCCTAAAGATTAGAAAAAATAGTTCTCCAAGGCCAGAAGGGTCTCCAAGACCTTCTTTGAGGTAAATCTAGCCCCCAGCCACTTCTAGAGCTGGAGATCCCAAACCTACTAAACCTAGTAGATCTGATCAAAACCATGTAAACTCTTGCATACATCTTTCAGATGTATGATCATTCTTAACTCTTGTTAATTAGTGTTGAGTTTCCAGACGCCATGTGAAGCCTGTCTGAACTTTAGGTATAGCTACTACTAGGTTAATTATCAACAGCTTTCCTTTGACCAAGAATCAAGTAACAATAAATGATAATAAAGTAGAAAAGTGTATAACTGATATACATATATCACTTAGGGAATTACAGATCACTTCTATGTGTTTACAAGACTGATAAATCAAGCCAGCTTTAACCTCTAAAACAAAACTTTACTAGACCTTCATTAGCACAATTTATGTTAACAGTTACTTCTTACAGGTCATGTTTCCTATTCTATGTCACTACTTTCTCAAAGCCATGAATCTTCAAGACTTTTAACCTAGACTAGTCATGAGTGTAACAGTATCATGGAGCTGATGCCCTAAAGTTCGTGTCAACAACCGTGGCCCTGGATTTTTGTTAGTCGTTGAAGTTGAAGTAACCAGGCCCAAGAACTCTTGGTGCAAGGAAGCTAGGGCCAAAGCCACCATCTTCTTTCTTCTTTCTTCCCCTTCCCCAAACTCAAGATCTCGTTTTATAAGATATTTGAATCTCTACAGCTCCTAGCCTTTGGCTCTGTCCCCAGACTACGCACTGTGTAGTACCGGCAGTGTTACTTTCTCAGGCCAACATGTGTCACAGCCTGCTACTCCAATTGCTTAGCTACTTCTTTTCTTACAGCAAAAGCAATCTTTTCCCAGTTCTTGAGCTTCTGCTTCTTCAGTGACCAATAAACGTTCATCAGAGATTTGTTTATGATTACAGGACCTCTGTTTTCAACCTGTGCCCATATTTTCAAGGCCTTTGCTATCACTCTGTGCATAAACTGCATGGCATAACTTCTATGACATAGTAGTCATACGTGCTAAAGAATGGGCCAAGGCTATTTTTTACCACAGGGCCATTGGGCTTATAAATGCTTATCCAGTTATGTTTTATTGGTGTGCTTATGCTTGGGTTCAAAGCAAGCTAATATTAAAGTCTTCTTAGTGTGTTTCAACTTCTGTGTGTGCAACAGGACTCTGGCTATAGTCCAAACAGTAATAAGTAGGATGTCCCACCCATAGAGATCAAGCAATTTTCAAGAAACCTCAAGAAGTTTTCAAAACATACTTTGGAGATATTCCTAACTGGAACCTCTCCATTATCTGTGAAGACAGAATTTATTTGTTTGTAATTTATCTGTGGCAACATCTGGGGCTTCTAAACACAGATGTTGAATAAATGATCTCTTCTTAGGCCTCTTAAGTGTAGAATGATGAATGCTGAAGACCATCTATTGTCTTGCCATCTCACCAAGTTGGTAAATCTTTCATAATTACACACTTTTTTGGCATTTGGCAACAGATTAGATATCAAAACTTAACTATCAGTTCTTAGTGAATGAGAATACTTCTGAATGCTATATCAGGGTAGCACAAATACGGTGAGAGTTTGAGAAGAAAGATGTTGCTGAACATTGGTTCAAAATCCCCTTTCAGTCAATTAGGGCAAGCAAATTTAATTACAATATTAAGCACAGGTGGAAAGTATGACTATGCCTAAAAAGGATGTTATGTTTTTTGAGAGTTCTCTGACATTCATAAATTTAGTTGATTGGAACAATTGTACCATTCATATTTCCCTTTCCTGCATCTGTTGTCTTTCTTTGCTGGCAGAACAGCAACTGTTTATATCATGGATGAAGACTATTTATCCTAAGCAATGTCCCAAAAATCTCTATGACCTTAAACAATTACTTTACTAGTTCAAAATAATCTTCAAGGAATTCTATGTAATTTTGCATCTGCCTTACATATATCCACTAGCACCTACCACTGAAATATTTAGATTATCATAGCTTTATCATATCTGAAGTATGATGTAGAAAAGTAGACACTGTTATAGAGAGAAGCTAGCTTTATTTCACAAGGTATTCAGTACCCTCAATTTCCATTGGTTTGTATGGAGTTAATGGTGTGTATCTTTACTTTGCAGAAAGTCATCTTATCACAGTAATTTGCTGCTTTTTGTTCTTTTATTTTTTCCTCTTATGTCAGAGTGCCAATCATTGTATTACTTCACTTTGAATTCCCTCCACTTTGTTGTCTGAGAAGTAAATATATAGTTACTGTGACCCCCACAATGTCAACAACTTCTATAAATTGCAAATTACATGTTATGAATTGGCCTTTGGAACATGTTGCATTTGAAAAGATCTTGCCTACAAATCTTCCAAAAAGAGCAACTCATTTTGACTATCTAATTCTAGAAATCAGTGTCAATAGTAGATATGTAAGCATATGTTAACCTTGCTGATTAAATTTTCAATATCAGTTTGCATATGGACAGCAAATGATACAGATAAACCTAGTATATTTCTTCAAAAAATAAGATTAGAATAATGAAAAATATTAGATAAATTAACATTCAGAAAGGTGATTGTTACAGTTTAACCCCTCAGGCAGCTAAACACCACACAGCCACTCACTCACTCCCCCCTGGTGGGATAGGGGAGAAAATCAGAAGAGTAAAAAGGAGAAAACTCATGGGTTGAGATAAAGACAGTTTAATAGGTAAAGCAAAAGCTGTGCATGCAAGCAAAGCAAAACAAGGAATCGATTCACTACTTGCCATTGGCAAGCAGGTGTTCAGCCATCTCCAGGAAAGCAGGGCTCCATCATGCGTAATGGTTACTTGGGAAGACAAACACCATCACTCCAAACATCCCCCCTTCTGTCTTCTTCCCCCAGCTTTACATACTGAGCATGATGTCATATGCTGTGGAATATCCCTTTGGTCATGTCGTGGTTTAACCTCAGTTGGCAACGGAGCACCACACAGCCACTTGCTCACTCCTCCCCCCCCATCGATGGGGGAGAGAATTGGAAGAGCACAAGTGAGAAAAATTCATGGGTTGAGATTAAAACAGTTTAATAATTGAAATAAAATGATAATAATAATGTAATAATAGTAATAATAATAATAATGTAATAATAATACACAATGCAAGTGATGCACAGTGCAATTGCTCACCACCCGCTAAGCGATGCCCAGCCAGTCCCCGAGCAGCGGCCCCCCTGGCCAGCTTTCCCCAGTTTATGTACTGAGCATGACGTCACATGGTATGGAATGTTTCTTTGGCCAGTTTGGCTGTGCCCCCCTCCCAGCTTCTTGTGCACCTCCAGCCTTCTCAGTCGGTAGAGCATGGGAAGCTGAAAAGTGCTTGACTAGTGTAAGCACTACCTAGCACCAACTAAAACATGGGTGTGTTATCAACATTGTTCTCACCCTAAATCCAAAACACAGCACTGTACCAGCTACTAGGAAGGAAATTAACTCTATCCCTGCCGAAATCAGGACAGGTCAGTTGGGGTCAGCTGTCCCAGCTGTGTCCCTTCCCAGCTTCTTGTGTACCCCCAGCCTACTCCCTGGTGGGGTGGGGTGAGAAGCAGAAAAGGCCTTGACCCTGCGTAAGCACTGCTCAGCAATATCGAAATCATCCCTGTATTATCAACACTGTTTCCAGCACAAATCCAAAACATAGCCCCATACTAGCTACTATGAAGAAAATTAACTCTATCCCAGCCAAAACCAGCACAGTGATATAGTTATTTTTTACTTTGTCCTCAATCTCGTTTGCAGTAAGCTCTTACCCTAGTTTATTGGATCGAGTATTTAACACTATCCTTTTATATCTGCTGTCATTCATACAGCAGAAATAGAAGTAACTTCCTTATCCTAATCAATTTGCATGAACAATCCATTTTGCATGAACAATCAGATTTACTGATTCAGTAGATAGCTCATTAGTGTTCTTTTAGAGCAAAGATGCTCACTAGGGATGCCAGAGACCCACAGATCTGTTCTCATGTATGCACAGAAAATAAATGCTATTGAAAGAATATACATCATAAGAACTGTGCACAGTTGAATACACACAAAGGAATGATAAATCTATACTCTTGCTTCACAACAGTTCTTTTTTCAGAATTTCATTTATTATAGAAATAGCAGAATACACTACTAACCTGTAATTACCAACACCTTCTCCCCAGATTTAAGATTTTTTTAATGATTAAAATTTAGTTTACATCAATATCTTATAATGGATGTTCTCTTTGAAATTTCATTAGGAAAGTTCCTCTGTTCTTTGCCTTATGGAGGCTTATGATTCCATTGATCTCTTTTGTTTTTGACTGAATAATAGATGTACATGTTAAAAGTTTCCAACTAGAAATTTTGCTTCTGTGTAGGCCCCATTGAAATTAGCTGCAAAAAATCCCATTGTTTTTCAGTAAGAAAGATCCTCCTTAGTGTCACAGGTAGCAACAACATGATGGATCAAATATCAGGGAAGTCTATTTTGCTAGAATTCAGAAAAGAGCAGCAAAGCCCATTTTATCTGCCTAGGAGTTAGCTGTAGCAAAGAAAAGATGTCAATGCATATACTTATGAGACGTGCTTACTTTCTCAACACTTAGTATTTTAAGACAAAAATACTAATGACTTTCAGTGAGTTTCCACATGTAAATAAACAGAAGAATTTTCACTGAAACTGTACATTAAAGGAATGTCTTTACTTATTGAGCTAGTCTGCTTGAAAATACATTATATAACATTCCAGAAAGGAAAAATACATATGAAACATAATAGATTTCTGATTTAATCATCTCCATCAATCCACCATCTAGCGTAGAATAGGTTATCCTCCAAAAATCTACACAGTAAAAGTATTGGGATGCATAGGAGTTCCTACTCTGAAATATTCTTGAGCACAAATTTTGCTTTATGTAAATTTTGCTGTACAGATGTATTTCCCCTGACTTTTAATTAGTTAGAAGAGAAAGGATAATTATTTAAAAATGATCTTTTTTTATTAATTGTGTTTTGCTTATATCAATGGACCTAGGCAAAAGTGGTTGTGAAGTGATTAAGAATCACTTAAGAGAAATGGTTTTAAGTCACCGTTATAGCTTCACTTTGAAGGATAGTAGAGAAAAATAAGCATTGAAAGGATCATGGATAAAGAGTTTCCCATAAATAATTTGCTTAATTCTTATCCAGACTAACATATCCTTTAAATTTTGTCTGGGGTGACACAAAAAAAAACCAACCACCCAACAAAATTTTAATTATTTTCACTTTTTTTTTCCTCATGCATCCGCATCTTAGCATTCATTTAATCTTTTAACTCTTGTAAATTAATGTGAATGGATACCATATGTTTGAGTGTAACTAATGTAATACCATTCATGTAGGAATAAAGAATAGCTATGAAAAATCTCTGGAGATCCCAGCATTTAATTGTCTGAGCTTATTGTCCTATTGTGAGCTGTGACTGAAACAGGAATTAAGGGCAGAAGGAATACATTATTGGAGTAAGATCATATTGCCTCTCTGATGCTTGAGGAATCATTTCTGAACTATTGAGGCACAGTTCTGAAGATTTTAGGGTTTTTTAAAGGGGAAGTTGAAAGAAGACCTGTCCCAGTGGTCCAGAAGAAAATATCAGTAGCAAATGTGTTGTATTTAGAAACTGAAGAAGTTTAATCTATTTAGATCCTCAAAGAAAAAATTAAGGGGTGATTAGATCATAGTCTACAGTTAGCTAGATAAGAAATGGAATTTTTCATAATATAGACCTCTTCAGTCTAACAGATACGGCTATAAGTGTAAGTCATTAAAGGTGCATAAACTAAGAACTCAGAGTAGAAATAAGACAAATTTTGATTATAAGACAAATTCATCTCATTGTTTACCACATTTAAAGTTTGGAATTAAAGTTTTCAGCTCAAATTTGGATGTTCTAAAGGTCCTGTCATAGTTAAAACTGGAATTAATACGGGGAAATCATATAACTTATGATACATCAAGGGATTTTTGCAACCCTTCTCTCCAGTAGATAAGTGAATCACCAAAAATGTCATTACAGCACTGACAAAACTTTCTACTTTCCATTTAACAAAATAATATGTTACTATTCAACATTGTCTTCATAATTCATGGTTCTGATTTCTGAATGCTTACTTTCAGGAATGATCAGTTGAGATCGATCTGAAGTAGAAAAAAAACTTCATTAAGCCTTTCCCTTGCTTCTTTCTAAAAAATATGTTTTTTCCTGTCATTAATTAACCCTTTAATTTGGGATAATACTTCATCTATAATGGTACCAGATATGATCTACTACTAATCTTAAAATAAGAAATAACATAAAAGGGGGGAAAAAAGACAAACAAAAAAAGGCCTCTGCTATGCTTCAGAGAGGAAAATATAGGTAGTACTGCACAGCTCTGTACACAGTTACACATTTATTTTAAATGTCTCACTTTTCAGTGCTGGTAACACACTGGAATTGCTGTATTTGAGACAGTAACTGCCTTCCATGCCACAGAGTCTCAGTATTGCTAGTAACCTGCACAATAATAGAAATCTTAAAAACAAGGATAAAATGAAAAGTTATAGAAAATGTTAGTATTTTAGCAATTGCCCTGAGACATATTTGCCAGGACTTGTAGCTCCAAAGTGAATTCAGGACTGACTTGATCTGAAATAATATGCAATTGTTCTATGCCAGTATTATAAGTCCAAAGGACCTGAGACTGTGCATTCAGAGAACAGCTTTATGTGTGTTCACTATACAATTTGACTAGAACATCTGAATATTTAGCAGATAGATCTATGTACCATGTAGATTATCACTAAAAGTGACAGTGTCTTCCCTTTAATAAAGCTGTGTGCGATCAGGACTATGATGCTCTCTTCTGAAGACTCCCAGAGAGTAGTGTAAGACCCTCCTCCTTCTTTGAGCTTTATATTAAGTCATATTCTAGCAATTGCACTTGTGCACGTGTGCAAAGGCTTTCCTTCCACTACCAAACAAGACGAAAGGAAGATAGAACAGCACAGAAATTAAAAAAAAAAAAAAGAAATCTTTAGTTTTGCTTGAAGAGAATGGATGAGCAGTGACAAAGCATATCCTTACTTAGATTAGGACAGGACAAGAAATACATAGACTAGTGACAGGACAGGAGGCAATGGGCACAACCTGAAACATAGAAGGTTCCGTCTGAACATCAGGAAACACTTTTTCACTGTGAAGGTTACTGAGCATGGTTGCCCAGGGAGGTTGTGGAGTCTACCTCCTTGAAGATATTCAAAAGGCATCTGGACATGGTCCTGGGCAACGAGCTCTAGGTGGCCCTGCTTGAGCAGGGTGATTGGGCCAGGTGACCTCCAGAGGTCCCTTCCAACCTCAGGCATTCTGTGATTCTCTGATTATTGAGATGTTAAAGACTTTTCCTACATCTAAGAGAGAAGCAGAGCAAAGTAACAAAGAGAAACTGAAGACATTGTGTGATTTTTTTTTTTAATATCACAAGATTAAAGACATTAAAAAATTAAAGAAATGTATCAAGTAGGTTAAATTTACTACTTTTCACTATGAAATTATATTATTAAAAAAATTAATCAGTGATTTTTTTCTCCTTGTAAAAGACCCACAGGAACATCTGGTACTTGTCTCTCAACCTTAAAAGTAAAGGCAGGGAAAAAATCCCTGGAAGAACCACGTGAGGCTTAAAAAGAAGGAAAAAATGCACATATGAAATAATTGGGTTATGTTTAGATTGGTGGTCATGAGGTAATATAAAAAATATTGGTGGTCAATAGTGATATCAAAAATAATATCATCGGGGCTCATATGTTCATTGTCTGCTGAAAGTACATCAGCATGTGGAGGTGAATATGAAGAAACATCTGCACAATGCACAAGCAAGGACAGGACACTGATAATTCCCTGGTCTTCTTTCTCACATCTGCATGGATCTTTCTCCTACCCATTTCCCTCCTTTGAATCTCTGGGGAAGGTACCATCATGAAGGTCTGAAAAGGTGAACAATTAATTTTTTTCCTTCAAGCAATGAGCAGAGGGTGTAGCTACCCTTGTCTATGGCCTACCATTGCTGTGTGGAGGAACACATGCATTCTTCCTCCTACCACCATGTGCTGGAATTCATTCACTACTTCCCATAAGCAGGCAGGTGGTCAGCCATGTCCAGGAAAGCAGGGCTCCGTCATGTGTAATGGTTACTTAGGAAGACAAAACACCATCACTCCAAACGTCCCTCCCTTCCTTCTTCTTCCCCCAACTTTATATGCTGAGCATGACACCATATGGTATGGAATATCCCTTTGGTCAGTTGGGGTCAGTTGTCCCAGCTGTGTCCCCTCCCAGCTTCTTGTGCACCCCCAGCCTACTCCCTGGTGGGGTGGTGTGAGAAGCAGAAAAGACCTTGACTCTGTGTAAGCACCACTCAGCAATAACGAAAACCTCCCTGTATTATCAACACTGTTTCCAGCACAAATCCAAAACATAGCCCCATACTAGTTACTATGAAGAAAATTAACTCTATCCCAGCCAAAACCAGCACACACTACAAGTGGAAAATGCTGTTGACTTTTTCTTTGGCAAGAATGTATGATGCTCCCAGGCCAAGCAATAGTGTCCTCACAACACAAGGTATTGTCTTAGTTCAAATGCACATTGCAGGTTCTAAAGGAAAAACAGTCTCTGGAGAGTCTAGGAAAGGAAGAAGAAGTAAGTGTTCGAGAAGATACTGTAATGGTGCTAGAGACCAATTCATTTACCAATGGACTAATGGCTTGTAAGAGTCAGATTTTGCAAATCAAGTGCAGGCAATCATATATCCTAGACATCAAGATGGAAGGTAGTTCTGGATTTGTTGAATGAATCTTAGATTGCATGGGTTATTTTTGCTGCTTGTAGGTGACAGTGGCTTTGATGCAGCTGAAAGATGGACCCTTCCCTCTTATTATAACAGGCAATGCCACTCCATTAATCATTCAACTGCAATATTTGGCCAGCAGATCGATGGGGACTGTCTTTCCCCCTTTTTGAAGGGGGCAAGAAGAAATCCTGTTGATTCCTACCTCTAACTCTGCATTAGCTCCACTATATCTGATTTTTCCAATATTCCTTTTTTGCTATTCTGGTGACTACAAAAAAAAAAAAAAAAAAGTTATTTTCTTCTCAAGTGCTCAGATTCATTTTCTGGCCTGCCTCATGCTTATCCATACTGTTAATAAGCTCTATGCCATAGCTCTATGTTGTGCCAAATGGTTGTCACTTAAATATGTCCACACATGTTTCAAGAGATAACATGGGCCAGATAATACTTTTTCTTGCACTCTTCTGAGGGTTAATACAGTTTAGGTCTTTGAACACAATCTGTGCCATGCCACCTGACCTCAGGACAAAAGTGTGTTTCCTGGTCTGTGTTGATTATCAATGTTAATATAACTGATGAATCTAAATCTCTTCATTCACATCTCATCTTTAAAATCCAGCTATCTTAAGTATAATGTCCAAAGGGTAGCATCTTGTTTAGCTCCTTCCTTATCTGTTCTCACAACTTCTTCAGTTAGTAGAGAGACAAATTAGAAACAAACATTTGAATGCTTTAAGCAGACTTAGATGCCTAAGCAAGGACAGATGACTGCTGCTTAAATGTCTAACATTCAAATTTGAAAATTCAGATTTTTTTTGTTATAATACCAAGTGTCCTGGTTTCGGCTGGGATAAAGTTAATATTCTTCCTAATAGCTGGTATAGTGCTGTGGTTTGGATTTAGCATGAGAATAATGTGAGAACACACTGATGCTTTAGTTGTTTCTAAACAGCATTTATACTAAGTCAAGGACTTTTCAGTCTCCACACTCTGCAAGTGAAGAGATGCAGAAGAAGCTGGGAGGGAGCATAGCCAGGACAGCTGACCCAAGTGGCCAAACAGATATTCCATACCATATGACATCATGCTCAGTATATAAGCTGGGGGAGTTGGCCAGGGGGCAGCGCCCAGCTCGGGACTGGCTGGGCATCAGTTGGCAGGTGGTGAGCAGTTGCATCACTTGTTTTTCCTGGGTTTTGTTCCTCTCTCTCTCTTTTGTTCTTTTCCTTTTCATTACATATTATTATTATTATTATTATTATTATTATTATTACTGTTTTATTTTATTTCAATTATTAAACTGTTCTTATCTCAACCTATGAGTTTTCTTACTTTTGCCTTTCTGATTCTCTCCCCCATCCCACCGGGGGGTCAGGGAGGGTGTGCGAGCGGCTGTGTGGTGCTTGGTTCCCGACTGGGGTTAAACCACGACACCAAGACCTAGAGAATCACCGTCATCATCAGATTTCTTTTATCTTCATTAATATATGATACCCAAAAGGCAAAGACCTAATGTTATTTTTTCTCTGTTATTCAAAATATTTTAATAAGGCTTTACTTTCTGTTTTGCTGTATAGGTACTTAGGCATTTTCAGCTTCAGAATTTTGTATATTGCACTCCATATGTAATCTTTTTTAACTTTCCATTTGAACTTTCAGTTCTAAGTATTCATGGACAAAATCATTAGCACTTTATTCTGATCTCCTCTCCATTGCTTTTGATAGCTAAAAACACTCTCCAGCAGTATGACTGTAAAATCTGCTACCTCAGAGGTGTAGTTCCCGCATACAGTCAAGCAGCACCCTTGGGGCATGGTTAGTTGCCATGAGCAAATCATGTCTTTTAAGATACCCCTACTGATTGAGAGTAGTACTCACTGACCTTTCCTACTGGGATGTTTCTAGATTTTTTATTTTTCCTTAGCAGTCTAGGGTTGTAATGTATAGGCAGTAAAAGAAGACAGAAAATAAAAGTCCCAGTGAAAGGAACAAAAACATTTGTAGTCCTGCTGTGGTGAGAGGATAAAAGATCCTCAAGTACAAAGAGACAAGTGGTGAACCCCCGTCACTCATCCAGCTACTGTCTCATTTTACTCTCCCCTAGACACTTCCTAAAAGTATTTCTTGGGGATTCAGTTGTAAACCAAAATTTATCTTGTGGAACAATATGTCCATATGTTTTATTAAACAGCAAAAGCAAGACAACTCAGAATGTGAAAATTCAGTCAACCAGAAATTGAAAGGGGGCTGAAAGCCAGCCTCTAATGTTTGCATGCACAATTTTGTGAGGAGAAGTCACTTGAGCACACAAGAGCCTTAATTTGATGCACTTACATTAAAACTTCATGAATTTACACTTGGGTAAAACCAGCTACATTTTTAATATTTCAGCCAATTTATAGATATATTTTTGCAACATTTCATAAGCGTTTTGCCCAACTAAATATATAGAATATTTTAGTTTGCTAAAGTTAGGGATTCTGTGCATGGAATCCAGAATAAACTCACGATATCAGCAACCCTCTCTCTTGTCAATAGCCTCCTAAGACTGCATAGAATAGTTCATGCACTAATTCATACTAATTCTCATCAACACATCATCTTCATTAGCACATTAATTATGCCTTTCACCATATAATAACCTGATGCAAAAGATACTATGAAAGGGAAATCAGTGAGTAAACCTAAGATGCAAACTTATCTGGAAGAGTGAGATTTTAAGGAGGAATATGAACATCATGGGGAACCAAATTAGGCTCCAGACTGTAGACATGTCAAATTAAACTTAACACAGGTTTAACAGGCAAGCCAAGTGTCTAAGGCCCTACTATACACAGTGTATATATAAAGTAGGATTCAATTGCCTAAACATAAATACCAAGAGCTATTTCAGCTTTCTAAGTGCTTGAGATAACCACATAAGCCTGGCAGATATGATACAGGATTAACAGCAAACATGCACTCTTCTGGTCAAGCACCTGAGGGCCAGATGGGATACATTAAGTCATACAATGTTGCACCAATGCCTATGCTTAAGCAACTGAATCCACACCTAGACCTTCATTCAATATAATGGAAATTTAGAAACCTCTCTCACTTACTAACTTTTAAATGTAGATGCCAAAATTTATATGTCTACAGTCTGGATCGGAATCCAGACTGGATCTTGGTTGCACAAACATTAGGGTCTAGGGTAATTTGAAGTGATTGGTGGCATTTCACCCAGCTTTCAGGCAATACTGCAGAAGAGGCAGAGTATCCTTTAAATCTTCGGTCATATCTGTCATTTCTGTGCGCCTGACTTGAATACCCTAGAATCTCAAATTAGGAGGTTATGTTCTGGCAACTGCATTGTATGGTGTACCCCAGGGGTCAATACTGGGTCCAATCTTGTTTAACATCTTCATTAATGAGCTGGATGATGGGGCAAAGTTCACCCTCAGCAAGTTTGCTGATGACACAAAACTGGGAGGAGTCGCTGATACTGCCATCCAGAGGAACCTTGACAGTCTGGAGGAATGGGCTGACAGAAACCTCACGAAGTTCAACAAGGGGAAGTACAAAGTCCTGCACATGGGGAGGAACAACTCCAGCACCAGTATATGCTGGGGACCGTCCAGCTGGAGAGCGACTTGGCAGGAAAGGACCTGGCAGTACCGGTGGACAATAAGTTAAACATGTGTCAACCATGTGCCCTTGCCACAAAGAAGGTTAATGGGCTGCATTAGGAGGAGTGTTGCCAGCAGGTCAAGGTAGGTGATCCTTCTCCTCTACTCAGCACTGAAGAGGCCACACCTGGACTGCTGTGTCCAGTTCTGAGCTCCTCAGTACAAGAGAAACATGAACATACTGGAGAGAGTCCAACAAAGGGTCATAAGGATGATGAAGGGACTAGAGCATCTCTCCTATGAGAAAAGGCTGAGAAAGCTGGGACTGTTCAGCCTAGAGAGGAGAAGGCTCTGGGGGAATCTTATCAATGTATAGAAATACCTGAAGAAAGGGTTCAGTGAGGACAGAGCAAGGCTCTTTTCAGTGGTGCCCAGTGACAAGACCAGAGGTAATGAGCACAAAGTGAAACACAGAAGGTTCCACCTGAACATCAGGAAACACTTTTTCACTGTGAGGGTGACTGAGCATAGGTTGCCGAGGGAGGTTGTGCGGTCTCATTCCATGGAGATATTTAAAAGTTGTCTGAATGTGGTCCTGGGCAACCGGCTCTAGGTGGCCCTGCTTGAGCAGGGTGGTTGGACCAGATGACCTCCAGAGGTCCCTTCCAACCTCAGCCATTCTGTGATTTTGAGAATTGTGTCCAATTGCTTGTATTGTATATCCATTTGCTAACTGTATTTTTCCATGTCCAGGTTTGATTTGCCACTGATTGAAAATTAACAGAAGAGTGACTACATTCCTCATTTCAGACATACAACAGTTCAAATGAGAGAATTCGGTAATTCCAGTCAAGGAGTAGGAGTCTCATTCTCTTATTTCTCTTTCTCCATTGATGTCAGAGATGTAACTTGTAGGATATGCTCCAAATCCAGTAAGGACGACAGCATCTAGAATCTAGGGATTACAGATTAAAACATAAAATATGAATCATACCTAAATTTTGAGCATAGAAACTGATTCCTAAAAGTACATTTGACATTTCATTCTGATTTTCTAACTTTTTTCTTCCTCTAGAAACACTGTTGTGCTTGACCTTAAAGAAAAAATTGATTAGACTTTACAAAAAATGCAATGTACAGTTAGAATTTTTTTTTTTTTTAGAATGAGGTTCATTAATATATAGGTAACACTGATGAAAATCAATAATTTTACTTTACAGAAGGAAGGTAAACAACATATTATATGATCAGTATCCAAATTTTACAGTGAATGTTTTTCTGACCTTGAGAAATAACATCATTTGTTATTATTAAGCTGCTGGCAGAAATATTTACATGGCAGCTTGCATTTTATAGTTCCAGAAGAATGATTTGGAGCTCAGTATATATGTCCTTTTTCTACTTCACTGACAATTAATAGGTTAAAGAAGCTCTAACCTTATTTGGAAACCTAATTTATTAAATGTTATCACAGTAATCTTACAGCCATATGCAGGGTGAAAATGTGTTTCAAGTCTGCTTAGATTGTCCTGTAAAACAATATATTGGGAGATTCCTTTTTCTTGTATCACAAATGAACTCATTCATCTAATAACAGAACTCATTCATGCACATTATTGATATAGTAAGAGAAATATTGTGCTACTGATAATAATACAACTTCTTTGATATGTTTTATTTTTTTCTTGGATGTTTTATGAATACTTAAGGACTTCATTTATTATTTCAGAAATACCTCACCAATTACTTCTACTCCTGGTGAAAGTCCTTAAGAATGACTGCATTTTGTGAAAACCTAAGTTTTTGTCTTTCTGTTATGAATTTCACTATGGATATGGATTCATCTGATAGAATTCAGGACTACAACTACGACTAGGCCTGGGAGGAAAACCCATCACAATTACAAAATCAAAACAATTTAATGTTAATGCATCTTCAAATGTTCTTTCTTTTAATATTTTGAGAGTGGGAGTTAACTTTTAATTAGTTGATAACATCTCTTTACATGTTGCTCCTATGTTTGCTAAAAATAAAAGTCTTATTAACATAATACTCCCTCTACTTTGTGAACAAAGTCTTTACCTATTTTTCTATGTACATTGACGTTGTATGTGTTGATTATGCATATGTATGCTAGTTAGTACTTTAATTGTGTGGTAGTTTAAATACCAAGCCTAAACATGATTATATTATGAACTGAAATGTAAGGGCTACATTAATGATCAGTTTTGCATTCTCATCTGTACTTTATCATAATCTCTTTCCTTTCCTTTCCTTTCTTTCCTTTCCTTTCCTTTCCTTTCCTTTCCTTTCCTTTCCTTTCCTTTCCTTTCCTTTCCTTTCCTTTCCTTTCCTTTCCTTTCCTTTCCTTTCCTTTCCTTTCCTTTCCTTTCCTTTCCTTTCCTTTCCTTTCCTTTCCTTTCCTTTCCTTTCCTTTCCTTTCCTTTCCTTTCCTTTCCTTTCCTTTCCTTTCCTTTCCTTTCCTTTCCTTTCCTTTCCTTTCCTTTCCTTTCCTTTCCTTTCCTTTCCTTTCCTTTCCTTTCCTTTCCTTTCCTTTCCTTTCCTTTCCTTTCCTTTCCTTTCCTTTCCTTTCCTTTCTCTCTCCTCTCCTCTCCTCTCCTCCCTTCCCTTCCCTTCCCTTCCCTTCCCTTCCTCTTTCTTCTGCACTTGCCTTGATCTGTTCCTCAGAGTCTAAGGAAAAACTGACAAACGTTGATTTGGGTTTTGGGGGTCCCCCAGATCAATTCATAGATTTTGGAGGCAACGTTGCTAAGGCTGACACTGATAACCCTAGTATTTCAGCCAAGTCCAACTGAAATCTGTGACTTTCTGAAAAGACCTACTGGTGTCTAAATAACATATGAACAGCATGATTTATTACACAAAGCAAATTTCTGCACTCAAGCCATATCTCTGGTGCTCTGTCCTTTATTGCCAAGTCATTAACTTTTCTCCTTTAGTTTCCTGTGAAGTTGAGATAAAATACTAAGTACTTAACATCTGTGAAGTACAATATAAATTACAACAGGCACCAAAATTACACATCACCCTGCAGTGTAGCTGGTAGCCTACGGATTTGATTCACTCCTCTTTCTCTCTTAGAAAGCTATCTATTTCATTGTCTTGGAAATTTTAGGAAGTGCAAGCCAGGTACAGGTATGCGTCTCATTGCCTGGTTCACAAGGAATCTAGCAGAACTGGAAGTTGTATTAATGATATTCTCTTTGTAAAAGAAACACAAAATTCTAGTAAGACTTGCCAGGTCTGAAGAAATCAGTGAATCCCTTCCACTGTGAGGCTAGCAGAACACACACTGGTGTGACTGTAAAGACAGAAATTTGACAGTGGCAGTGAACAATTATTTTTCTGGTCTTCTACAGTGTGTTCTAACAAATTGGTATAATGGTCTGCTTAACTAATTGAGCCCTATGCATATAGTAGAATACCTTTTATAGGTTTTAATATGTTTCAGCTTCAGCTTCTACAATTGTAGTACCTTTGATCATGAAGGAGTTACTCCTGATCTTTATCTGAGTAAATCAGAAGAGGATAAGTGCCAAGATACAGTGGCTTTTTATGATAAAAAAGTAAAATGCTAGATATTATCTGGAAAAAAACCAAAAGTTGTCTGACATTTAAGCTTAGTAGGTTTAGGGGTTTTTTTGTTTGTTTTTGATTTTGTTTTAATTTTGGAAACCCAGTGTGAACAATAACCAGCTGTTTTTAATATCCTCTGACATACTTTTCCCTTGGGATTTGATTTCAAAAAGCCTTAAATCTATGTCCTTAGAGGAATATATGCTCAAGAAACCCGTGTTATAAACCTCAGTCCATTCATTGTTATAACCATGAGAGTCAGCAACAAATAAAAGAAATCTGCCTTTTCTATTCACAGAAAACATACTTTTTTTTTCCTCTCCAAAGAAAACAGTTGTGCTCATAAAGATGTCAAAAACTAAGGTGGTTATGCTTTGGCTTCTAGCTATAGCAGTGTTAAGATTCAGACTCAACATATCATGTTTCCAAAAAAGTTAAGTGATGAGATCCTGTATTTGAATTATTGAAGGAAAGTCAGTTTAAAAACCTTGAGAATGTTGGTGCAATGCAGAGAAATAGAAGTATATGCTCTCTTACATTGAGCTTTTTACTGTAAATAAAATATGATAATCTCTTCTACAGAAGGACCACTGTACAGAACTCAGCATACAGAAAAATGTAGTGAGTTTTCTTGAATAACCAACATGGTGTGAATTTGCCCACATGTGCATCAGCTGAAGGTTATGAGTTAAGTTGCTTGGTATAATTTCTTAAATGGTAAATGGTAAATTTGTAAACGGTTTAGTTTACAAATAATTTTCATGGTATCTGACCATTTTCAGGACTGACCAAGTAGAATTTGCAGGATACATTTCCTTGTAATAACAACATTATCAAAATTCCTCAGATAATATTTCTTCTTTTTACAATTCTTGTTTTGATGCAACAATTTCATTATCTCTTCACAGCGTATTACAAAAAGGATAACTAGAAGTCACCCATTAATTAGTATAGCCTACATCTTAGATGTATAGAATCCCAAACACAAGCTCTCAATGTTCAATAACTGAAATGAAGAAAACTATGACATGCCCAAATTCTCAATTTTCTGTATAAGTAATTCCTCCCATATTACAGGAAACTTAGAAAAAGAACTTAGAAATAATCCTGTTTCTGCTCCTTTTATTTAAGTATAGGATGCAGCAAGATTAAAATAGATACACCTGAACTTCAAACAATGATAGAACAGTCGAGGTTGGAAAGGATGTTAGGAGACTTCCCAATCAAAAAACCCTGCTCAGACCAGGGTCAGCTAAAGCATGTTGCCCAGGGCAGTGTCCTGTCAGGCTCCCAATATGTCCAGGGGTGGAGACTCCACAACCGCTCCAGGTGGCCTGCTCCAGTATTCAGCTGCCTTCACTGTAAAAAAGATGTTCCATATGTTTAAACAGAGTTGCTTGTGTTTCAGCTTGTGCCCATTACCTCTTGTTCTGTCACTGGACACCACTGAGAAGAGTCTGGCTCCGTCTTCTTTACTTCTCCCATCATGCATTTATACACTTTGATAAGATCCCCCTGTCCCTTCTCTTCTCAGGGCTGAAAAATCCCAGCTTGCTCTCAGCCTCTCCTTGTATGTCAGATGCTTCAGTTATCTCAATGACTGTTAGCTGAACTTGCTCCAGTACCTCCCTGTCTCTCTTATGCTGTGGAGCTCAACACTTGACCCATCACCAGAGGTGTGTCTCACCAGGGCTGAGTAGAGGGGAGGGATCACCTACCTCAACCCGCTGGCAATGCTCTACCTAATGCAGCCCTGGAGGCTGTTGGTCTTCTTTGCCATAAAGGGTATTTTGCTAGGTCAGGATCAGCTTGTTGTACACCAGGACCCACAGGTCCTTTTCTGCAAAGCTGCCCTCCAGCTGGTAAGCCCCCAGCATTTACTGGTGCATGAGGTTATTCCTTCCCAAAGGGCAGAAATTGGCATTACCCATTGCTGAACTTCATGAGGTTCATTCCTGTCCATTTCTCTAGCTTGCTGAGGTCCCTCTGGATGCACAACCAGCTGGTGCATCAACCACTCCTCCCAGTTTTGTATCATCAGCAAACTTGCTGAGGGTATATTCTGCCCCATCATCCAGATCATTAATGAAGCTGTTAAGTAGTATTGGAGCCGGTACCAGCCCCTGAGCTACAACATTGGTGTCTGGGCTTCAGCCCAGCTCTTTACACTGCTGATCACAACTTTCTGAGCCTGGCAGTTCAGCTAGTTTTCAGTCCACTTCACTGTCCACTTCACTGGTACATACTTTATCAACTTGCCTATGAGGATTTCACAGGAGAAAGTTTCAAAGGCTTTCCCAAAGTTAAGATAAACAACATTCACTGTTCTCCCCTCATCCACACCACTCATCTGATTGTAGAAGGCTATTGGTTTGACTAAACATCATTCCCTTTTCATAAATCCATGCTGACTATTCGCAACCACCTTATCCTTTCCATGTTTGGAAACGGTTTCCGGGATGATTTGCTGCATCCCTTTCCTAGGGATTGAGGTGAGGCTGACTGGCATTTAGTTCCCCGGATATTTCTTCTTGTCCTTCCTCAAGATACCAGTGACAGTTTCTTTCTTCCACTCCTCAGCAAGTTGTCCTGACCACTGTGAACTTTCAAAGATTATGGAGAGTAGCCTTAAAATTACATTGGCCATCTCCCTCAGTGCTTGTGGGTTCATCCCACTAGGCTTTGTGGACCTGTGTATGTCCAGTTTGTTTAAATGTTCCCTAACCTCATCCTCCTCCACCAAGGGTAAGTCTTCCTCCCTCCAGACTTTCCTTGTGGTTGCAGGCACCTGGGATTCCTGAAGGCTGGACTTACCAGTAAAGACTGATGTAAAGAAGGCACTGAGTACTTTGGTCTTTTCCATGACCTTTGTCACTAGGTCTCCTCTCCTGTACTGCAGTGGACTCACATTTTCCCTAATCTTCCTTTTGCTGCTGATACACTCATAGAATCCTTTCTTGTTGCCCTTCACATCTTGTTGCCCTTCACATCATCACCTTCTATGATTCTATTAAAAGACGTGTAGATGAGGCGCTTAGGGACATGGTTTAGTAGGCATGGTGGTGTTGGGTTGACGGTTGGACTGGATGATCTTGGAGGTCTCTTCCAACCTTAATGATTCTATGATTCTATGATTCTATTCTATCTCTCATCAGATTCAACTCCAGATGAGCTTTGGCTTTCCTAAACTCATCCCTTTATGTTCAGACAGAGTATTTATATTCATCCTGGGTCATCTGTCTCTGCTTCCACCTCTTGCGTGCTTTCTTTCTATGTCTGAATTTAGTCAGGAGTTCCCTGTTCATCCATGCAGGCCTCCTACTGCCTTTGTTTCACTTGCTAAGCAGTTGCACTACTTCTTATTATCATCAATAAAAAGATCACATTAACTTTATGTGAGTATAACTAATAAGATTTCAAAGGTTTTTTCAAAATAATACAATTAAAAGTAGTTGTTAATATTTAAGAGAGTTGTTCTATGAGTATCTTTTTGTTATATTCCTCATTCTACTGCAATACAGTTTTCATCAGAGGAAGGTGTATGTTACATTACTAAATCTAAATGGCACTAATTATACATAGTGGCTTGAACGTTGCCTGGAATTCTTCTAAATATTGTTCTGTCTGGTAAGCAAAGAAGCTGAACTTATGATTTAAGCCAATAGAATAATGTACAAGCTGCAGCACCTAAATGTAGCTCAGTGTAGCAGTCAATTCAGTTGCCCACAAAAAGGGGCCTAGTACTGCATGAGATATGCTAAGGAGACCACAGCATTCATGAAGGGCATTCAAACACAACAGAGGTTAACATAATACCATTGGGAGATTTGTGCCTTCTTGGACTGGCAGTCAGAAGCCAGGTGATGTACCTCAGACCACAGTCTCAAATGATGGCATCTATGTATGGTCAAATGACTCAAACCATAATGTCCGTATGTGAGCTAGTTTTCTTATCTCTCATTATAGGCAGTGGTGATATAGTCAATGGATTCATGGCAGTCAGAAGGCATGTTCATCCTAGCATGACATCTATAGCCGTTAAATCTGCAAAACCCCCAATGGTATTCAGCTGCACACACACAGACATCTAATGCCACTTAAAGCAATGTGTGACATCTCGGTCATGTATACATAGATAGTAGCTATGATGTGGCTATGAAAGATCTGTGCTCTTCTGGAGTAAAGCCTGGAAGTCAGGCAGTATACAGGATCTAAATCACCCTTCCAGGGCACACACAGGTGACTGAAGACCAGTCTGGCTCTGGAACTACAGTGACAGTTCCATTTCACCTAAAAGGATACTAAATACATTATTTAATTTCCTAATATAATCAGATCATGACATTTGTGCTGCTAACCTACCAGTCTATGACATGCACAGTTCTCATGGATCCTGCATCTTACCTGTCCGTTCCATGTAGATGTCTCTGACAAGACAAGGGATCTCAAACGACAGTATATGTGTGTGTCTAGACTACTGAATTGAGCCTAAATTCTGGTCTACCATCTGGAACTGTCCCGTATTCCTAGAACTATTTTGCTGCCTTGGCAATCTATAGAAATATGAGGAAAATAATTAAGTGCCAACACTGTTGATCTTTCTATTAGCTAAACTGAATGCTGCTGTTACTCCCAGAGTTTGTGAAATTATTTCCCTTAATTAAAATGAGAAGCACTTTGAACAACAACAATGTTAGTACTAGCTGACAGCAAATCTTGTTCCCTTTAAAATAAAATGTGGTACTGCTATGCGTGGCCACCTGGTAGCTGGCCATTTAATTCACTGTCTGGAGGTGGATTTAAATGCCTATATTTATGTACCTAACCTAATAAATATGTCTGTGACCACACTGAATGTTCATGAGGAGTAAGTGACACACCTATCAATGAAATTAGGGATTCTGACATTCCTTTCCCTTTGCTAGAATTATACTACAACAATCTCCTTAGGAAAAGGTGTAATAAAAGTTGTTGTGCTTCATCCTTACATTCTTCTAAGCAGAATTATTAATGTATCATAAATGATTGGGGCTGGTCTTATAATTTTTTAGATAATGTCTTCCAGAGGAAATTTGAAACAGCTATAAGAACAAGTAAAGATTTTTGCTGATGTGTTCAGCCTTAAGGAAGTCATGCTTTTATCCTTCCAGAAAAAGATCAAAGATTAAGGGGACAGATGAGAACTTTTTTCACTAATGCTGTTAGAAGATTTGCAGATGATAGCCTTGTTAGAGAAAAATAGAATTAAAAGTATTGTCCTTTCATCCATAATTATTACCACAGCCCTCCCCCCCCCATATTACTATTTCTATTAATGGAATTTTGGTGAAAATGATAAGATGTATTATTAATTCAACTTAATATTTTCTAATTTCTCTGCTAGACATAATGGAAGTCTTAATAGATCAAAATCTAACCTTATTTATTGTATCTAAGGTGTAAGGTGTAATGAATTCCACCATCTTGTTTAACATCCTGAATGTCACAAATTTAGAATCGTATCCACTGTATTCTGTCATGAGCTCATTAATACATAGTAGTGATTGATGAGAGATGCAAGTTGACCAGTATTAAGAAAAAACCCTATGAACTACAAGCAAGTTTTTAATTTCTACATAAATTCAACAAAATGTCAATGTAACTTGTAACAGTACATTCGTTTTCAACATGATGTCAAATTGTCTTAGAGATCAAAAGGTCATTCCATTTCAGCAATGTGCACATACTTGAGTTTTCGAAACTTAATAATTGGGCACTTCTTTATATTTCTTTAATAATTTCATCAAGTGCAATTACTTGCATAGTTGATTGCAATATTGTGAAGAATTTACTTAGCATATAACTTTACTAGTTTAAGTAAAAGAAGATTTTTGAAAGATATAGAAAACAATAAGGATGAGCTGCGGGGAAGGAATATCATTAATCCATGGCTGCTTTTCTGGGAAGAAGTTAGCAGGAAAGACTTGTTATATGGTCGTTTTCTATAAGAACTTTGCAAAGCAGCCACAAATTACCCCCAAAATGTTAGCTTTCTTTGAGATTTCTGTGTTCCACTTATGGGGTAGGTGGTGAATGTGCTATGTAACTGCCAAAAGAGAAAAAATGCTGAACAATGTGTAATTGATGAGAAGCCTACAGGTGAAATCCTGTTCTCTTTAAAGTCAGTGGAGCCAGGACTTTACCTCATAAAGCTATTCAGATTACTTTGAAATTGAACTTCCATGGACCTTCTTATGAGACTAGGTTGTGAAAATGAAAGTGTGAATCCTATTCTCAAAAGTCTTGTAACAATTAAACAGTTTTCTTTGTGCAGAGAATTCTGACAAGGTATCCATAAGAAAAAAAAAATAAATCTGTTGAATAGCTGGTTTGATGATTGCCAAGATGCTTGTTAACTTCCAAGTGTAGAACATACTTTAATATTATCCAGAAAAACAAAAAAACAAACAAAAACCCCACCAAGTTTTGTAAAATACATTCATCTTTTTATAATATTAAAAATATATATAAACCTTGAGACATGCATGAAGTTTAAATATTTCACAATCATAAAGTTATTGTAAAAGTTTTAGGCTTTTCTAATTTGCCTTATTAAAAACTGTATGTTAGAGAGAATAGCGATACATGAAAACAATTTAAAAACTTTTTTTTCTAGAACGTAGTTGGTTCTTTCTTATATTCAACTTTAGAATTTATGAGTAATGTTCAAAAATTTCATTTTTAAGCACTTCTTTGTGAAATTGGTAGTGTCAGTGTTTAACTGGGTTCCATCATGTAAAGAGTTTACTAAGCCACATATTAAATGTTAAATGTACAATATAATATACTATTCTGATGTAGGTTTAAAGCTTTTTGTTTATAACCTAGCTCATTGTTGTTTTCAAATTCTATTCTTTATTATGAAACTAATTTTTTTTTTCAGAAACTTCCCATGCTATTTCTTCTGAGATAGGTAACATTTTTAAATTTATCTTTTCAAAATGTCAATAAAAACAGAACATGATAGAATAATATTTTTTTTGAAAGAAAATTACCATTCCTTTCCACAATATTTTTTTTTTTTTCATCTGAAAAGATCACCGGATATATCAATGTGAAGCAAAATTAAAAAATATGTTAATCATGCGTGCTTTCTAATAAAAAGAAAACAAGTCTTGTTCAACAAAGTCTGACAAGCCTTCTATGAAAGAAGTTTGCTAGAGACAGAATATATTCCATGGATTTATTTTTCATTGCTTGCTTCTGTTGTATTCAGTGAAGATGTCAGTCTTAAAATTGAAACCAGGCCTAACTGCCCATCTAATAGTGTGCTTCACATGCTGCATTATGAGACCATGTGGTGGGTTGACCACAGGTAGGAGCTAAGCCCTGCACAGCTGCTTACTTACACAAACACCAGTGGGATGGGGGAGAGAACAGGAAGAGCAAAAGTGAGAAAACTTGTGGGTCAAGATAAAGACAGTTTAGTAAGTGAAGGCAAGGCAAGGCAAAGCACGGCGAGGTGAGGCGAGACAAGGCAAAGGCAAGGCAAAGGTGAGGTGACATGAGGCAAAGGCGAGGCAAAGGCGAGGCAAAGGCGAGGCGTGGCGAGGCGAGGCG